>NC_073692.1:432416834-432616343 GCF_029784155.1 Uranotaenia lowii
TCAAAAATGACAAAAATGACAAAAATGACAAAAATGACAAAAATGACAAAAATGACAAAAATGACAAAAATGACAAAAATGACAAAAATGACAAAAATGACAAAATTGACAAAATTGACAAAATTGACAAAATTGACAAAATTGACAAAATTGACAAAATTGACAAAATTGACAAAATTGACAAAATTGACAAAATTGACAAAATTGACAAAATTGACAAAATTGACAAAATTGACAAAATTGACAAAATTGACAAAATTGACAAAATTGACAAAATTGACAAAATTGACAAAATTGACAAAATTGACAAATTGACAAAATTGACAAAATTGACAAAATTGACAAAATTGACAAAATTGACAAAATTGACAAAATTAACAAAATTGACAAAATTGACAAAATTGACAAAATTGACAAAATTGACAAAATTGACAAAATTGACAAAATTGACAAAATTGACAAAATTGACAAAATTGACAAAATTGACAAAATTGACAAAATTGACAAAATTGACAAAATTGACAAAATTGACAAAATTGACAAAATTGACAAAATTGACAAAATTGACAAAATTGACAAAATTGACAAAATTGACAAAATTGACAAAATTGACAAAATTGACAAAATTGACAAAATTGACAAAATTGACAAAATTGACAAAATTGACAAAATTGACAAAATTGACAAAATTGACAAAATTGACAAAATTGACAAAATTGACAAAATTGACAAAATTGACAAAATTGACAAAATTGACAAAATTGACAAATTAAAAAAATTGACAAAATTGACAAAATTGACAAAAATGACAAAAATGACAAAAATGACAAAAATGACAAAAATGACAAAAATGACAAAATTGACAAAATTGACAAAATTGACAAAATTGACAAAATGGACAAAATTGACAAAATTGACAAAATTGACAAAATTGACAAAATTGACAAAATTGACAAAATTGACAAAATTGACAAAATTGACAAAATTGACAAAATTGACAAAATTGACAAAATTGACAAAATTGACAAAATTGACAAAATTGACAAAATTGACAAAATTGACAAAATTGACAAAATTGACAAAATTGACAAAATTGACAAAATTGACAAAATTGACAAAATTGACAAAATTGACAAAATTGACAAAATTGACAAAATTGACAAAATTGACAAAATTGACAAAATTGACAAAATTGACAAAATTGACAAAATTGACAAAATTGACAAAATTGACAAAATTGACAAAATTGACAAAATTGACAAAATTGACAAAATTGACAAAATTGACAAAATTGACAAAATTGACAAATTGACAAAATTGACAAAATTGACAAAATTGACAAAATTGACAAAATTGACAAAATTGACAAAATTGACAAAATTGACAAAATTGACAAAATTGACAAAATTGACAAAATTGACAAAATTGACAAAATTGACAAAATTGACAAAATTGACAAAATTGACAAAATTGACAAAATTGACAAAATTGACAAAATTGACAAAATTGACAAAATTGACAAAATTGACAAAATGACAAAATTGACAAAATTGACAAAATTGACAAAATTGACAAAATTGACAAAATTGACAAAATTGACAAAATTGACAAAATTGACAAAATTGACAAAATTGACAAAATTGACAAAATTGACAAAATTGACAAAATTGACAAAATTGACAAAATTGACAAAATTGACAAAATTGACAAAATTGACAAAATTGACAAAATTGACAAAATTGACAAAATTGACAAAATTGACAAAATTAAAAAAATTGACAAAATTGACAAAATTGACAAAATTGACAAAATTGACAAAATTGACAAAATTGACAAAATTGACAAAATTGACAAAATTGACAAAATTGACAAAATTGACAAAATTGACAAAATTGACAAAATTGACAAAATTGAAAAAATTGACAAAATTGACAAAATTGACAAAATTGACAAAATTGACAAAATTGAAAAAATTGACAAAATTGACAAAATTGACAAAATTGACAAAATTGACAAAATTGACAAAATTGACAAAATTGACAAAATTGACAAAATTAAAAAAATTGACCAAATTGACAAAATTGACAAAATTGACAAAATTGACAAAATTGACAAAATTGACAAAATTGACAAAATTGACAAAATTGACAAAATTGACAAAATTGACAAAATTGACAAAATTGACAAAATTGACAAAATTGACAAAATTGACAAAATTGACAAAATTGACAAAATTGACAAAATTGACAAAATTGACAAAATTGACAAAATTGACAAAATTGACAAAATTGACAAAATTGACAAAATTGACAAAATTGACAAAATTGACAAAATTGACAAAATTGACAAAATTGACAAAATTGACAAAATTGACAAAATTGACAAAATTGACAAAATTGACAAAATTGAAAAAATTGAAAAAATTGACAAAATTGACAAAATTGACGAAATTGACAAATTGACAAAATTGACAAAATTGACAAAATTGACAAAATTGACAAAATTGACAAAATTGACAAAATTGACAAAATTGACAAAATTGACAAAATTGACAAAATTGACAAAAATGACAAAAATGACAAAAATGACAAAAATTACAAAAATTACAAAAATGACAAAAATGACAAAAATGACAAAAAATGACAAAAATGACAAAAATGACAAAAATGACAAAAATGACAAAAATGACAAAAATGACAAAAATGACAAAAATGACAAAAATGACAAAAATTACAAAAATGACAAAAATGACAAAAATGACAAAAATGACAAAAATGACAAAAATGACAAAAATGACAAAAATGACAAAAATGACAAAAATGACAAAAATGACAAAAATGACAAAAATGACAAAAATGACAAAAATGACAAAAATGACAAAAATGACAAAAATGACAAAAATGACAAAAATGACAAAAATGACAAAAATGACAAAATTGACAAAATTGACAAAATTGACAAAATTGACAAAATTGACAAAATTGACAAAATTGACAAAATTGACAAAATTGACAAAATTGACAAAATTGACAAAATTGACAAAATTGACAAAATTGACAAAATTGACAAAATTGACAAAATTGACAAAATTGACAAAATTGACAAAATTGACAAAATTGACAAAATTGACAAAATTGACAAAATTGACAAAATTGACAAAATTGACAAATTGACAAAATTGACAAAATTGACAAAATTGACAAAATTGACAAAATTGACAAAATTGACAAAATTAACAAAATTGACAAAATTGACAAAATTGACAAAATTGACAAAATTGACAAAATTGACAAAATTGACAAAATTGACAAAATTGACAAAATTGACAAAATTGACAAAATTGACAAAATTGACAAAATTGACAAAATTGACAAAATTGACAAAATTGACAAAATTGACAAAATTGACAAAATTGACAAAATTGACAAAATTGACAAAATTGACAAAATTGACAAAATTGACAAAATTGACAAAATTGACAAAATTGACAAAATTGACAAAATTGACAAAATTGACAAAATTGACAAAATTGACAAAATTGACAAAATTGACAAAATTGACAAAATTGACAAAATTGACAAAATTGACAAAATTAAAAAAATTGACAAAATTGACAAAATTGACAAAAATGACAAAAATGACAAAAATGACAAAAATGACAAAAATGACAAAAATGACAAAAATGACAAAATTGACAAAATTGACAAAATTGACAAAATTGACAAAATGGACAAAATTGACAAAATTGACAAAATTGACAAAATTGACAAAATTGACAAAATTGACAAAATTGACAAAATTGACAAAATTGACAAAATTGACAAAATTGACAAAATTGACAAAATTGACAAAATTGACAAAATTGACAAAATTGACAAAATTGACAAAATTGACAAAATTGACAAAATTGACAAAATTGACAAAATTGACAAAATTGACAAAATTGACAAAATTGACAAAATTGACAAAATTGACAAAATTGACAAAATTGACAAAATTGACAAAATTGACAAAATTGACAAAATTGACAAAATTGACAAAATTGACAAAATTGACAAAATTGACAAAATTGACAAAATTGACAAAATTGACAAAATTGACAAAATTGACAAAATTGACAAAATTGATAAAATTCACAAAATTGACAAAATTGACAAAATTGACAAAATTAACAAAATTGACAAAATTGACAAAATTGACAAAATTGACAAAATTGACAAAATTGACAAAATTGACAAAATTGACAAAATTGAAAAAAATGACAAAATTGACAAAATTGACAAAATTGACAAAATTGACAAAATTGACAAAATTGACAAAATTGACAAAATTGACAAAATTGACAAAATTGACAAAATTGACAAAATTGACAAAATTGACAAAATTGACAAAATTGACAAAATTGACAAAATTGACAAAATTGACAAAATTGACAAAATTGACAAAATTGACAAAATTGACAAAATTGACAAAATTGACAAAATTGACAAAATTGACAAAATTGACAAAATTGACAAAATTGACAAAATTGACAAAATTGACAGAATTGACAAAATTGACAAAATTGACAAAATTAACAAAATTGACAAAATTGACAAAATTGACAAAATTGACAAAATTGACAAAATTGACAAAATTGACAAAATTGACAAAATTGACAAAATTGACAAAATTAACAAAATTGAAAAAATTGACAAAATTGACAAAATTGACAAAATTGACAAAATTGACAAAATGGACAAAATTGACAAAATTGACAAAATTGACAAAATTGACAAAATTGACAAAATTGACAAAATTGACAAAATTGACAAAATTGACAAAATTGACAAAATTGACAAAATTGACAAAATTGACAAAATTGACAAAATTGACAAAATTGACAAAATTGACAAAATTGACAAAATTGACAAAATTGACAAAATTGACAAAATTGACAAAATTGACAAAATTGACAAAATTGACAAAATTGACAAAATTGACAAAATTGACAAAATTGACAAAATTGACAAAATTGACAAAATTGACAAAATTGACAAAATTGACAAAATTGACAAAATTGACAAAATTGACAAAATTGACAAAATTGACAAAATTGACAAAATTGACAAAATTGACAAAATTGACAAAATTGACAAAATTGACAAAATTGACAAAATTGACAAAATTGACAAAATTGACAAAATTGACAAAATTGACAAAATTGACAAAATTGACAAAATTGACAAAATTGACAAAATTGACAAAATTGACAAAATTGACAAAATTGACAAAATTGACAAAATTAAAAAAATTGACAAAATTGACAAAATTGACAAAATTGACAAAATTGACAAAATTGACAAAATTGACAAAATTGACAAAATTGACAAAATTGACAAAATTGACAAAATTGACAAAATTGACAAAATTGACAAAATTGACAAAATTGACAAAATTGACAAAATTGACAAAATTGACAAAATTGACAAAATTGACAAAATTGACAAACTTGACAAAATTGACAAAATTGACAAAATTGACAAAATTGACAAAATTGACAAAATTGACAAAATTGACAAAATTGACAAAATTGACAAAATTGACAAAATTGACAAAATTGACAAAATTGACAAAATTGACAAAATTGACAAAATTGACAAAATTGACAAAATTGACAAAATTGACAAAATTGACAAAATTGACAAAATTGACAAAATTGACAAAATTGACAAAATTGACAAAATTGACAAAATTGACAAAATTGACAAAATTGACAAAATTGACAAAATTGACAAAATTGACAAAATTGACAAAATTGACAAAATTGACAAAATTGACAAAATTGACAAAATTGACAAAATTGACGAAATTGACAAAATTGACAAAATTGACAAAATTGACAAAATTGACAAAATTGACAAAATTGACAAAATTGACAAAATTGACAAAATTGACAAAATTGACAAAATTGACAAAATTGACAAAATTGACAAAATTGACAAAATTGACAAAATTGACAAAATTGACAAAATTGACAAAATTGACAAAATTGACAAAATTGACAAAATTGACAAAAATTACAAAAATTACAAAAATGACAAAAATTACAAAAATTACAAAAATTACAAAAATTACAAAAATTTCAAAAATTACAAAAATTACAAAAATTACAAAAATCACAAAAATTACAAAAATTACAAAAATTACAAAAATTACAAAAATTACAAAAATTACAAAAATTACAAAAATTACAAAAATTACAAAAATTACAAAAATTACAAAAATTACAAAAATTACAAAAATTACAAAAATTACAAAAATTACAAAAATTACAAAAATTACAAAAATTACAAAAATTACAAAAATTACAAAAATTACAAAAATTACAAAAATTACCAAAATTACAAGTATTATAAAAATTACAAAAATTACAAAAATTACAAAAATGACAAAAATTACAAAAATTACAAAAATTACAAAAATTACAAAAATGACAAAAATTACAAATATTATAAAAATTACAAAAATTACAAAAATTACAAAAATGACAAAAATTACAAAAATTACAAAAATTACAAAAATTACAAAAATTACAAAAATTACAAAAATTACAAAAATTACAAAAATTACAAAAATTACAAAAATTACAAAAATTACAAAAATGACAAAAATTACAAAAATTACAAAAATTACAAAAATTACAAAAATTACAAAAATTACAAAAATTACAAAAATTACAAAAATTACAAAAATTACAAAAATTACAAAAATTACAAAAATTACAAAAATTACAAAAATTACAAAAATTACAAAAATTACAAAAATTACAAAAATTACAAAAATTACAAAAATTACAAAAATTACAAAAATTACAAAAATTACAAAAATTACAAAAATTACAAAAATTACAAAAATTACAAAAATTACAAAAATTACAAAAATTACAAAAATTACAAAAATTACAAAAATTACAAAAATTACAAAAATTACAAAAATTACAAAAATTACAAAAATTACAAAAATGACAAAAATTACAAAAATTACAAAAATTACAAAAATTACAAAAATTACAAAAATTTCAAAAATGACAAAAATTACAAAAATTACAAAAATTACAAAAATGACAAAAATAACAAAAATTTCAAAAATTTAAAAAATTACAAAAATTACCAAAATGACAAAAATTACAAAAATTACAAAAATTACAAAAATTACAAACATTACAAACATTACAAAAATTACAAAAATTATAAAAATTACAAAAATTACCAAAATTACAAAAATGACAAAAATAACAAAAATTACAAACATTACAAAAATTTCAAAAGTTACAAAAATTATTTAAAATTACAAAAAATACAAAAATTACAAAAATTAAAATTTTTTCAAAAATTTTAAAAAGTTACAAAATATGCAAAATTACAAAAATTTCGAAAATAACAAAATGAACAATAATAATAAAAAAATGTTTTTAAATAAAAGTGTTACACACTCTTTTTAGTCTTACTTATATAATCACTGCTGAGAGTTTATTTAGGTTATTCAACTGGAACTGACCTTTTAAACATAAGACATGCTTTCAACAATCTTTGGTACAAAAGTTTAGGTTGATTTTTTTTTTCATTTTAAACTAGCTGATCCCGTACGAACTCCGTTTCGTTTTTAATTTCAAATATGTAATCAGTGTGTTGATGAAAATTGGAATGCATTTTCAATACAATCTTGCATAAAACATAAAACAGTATTTTTAATAGACTTTTTTGATTGTCTTTCAAACATCCGGGCTCGAATTTTTAGCTTGTTCGGATGCATAATCATGTGATAATTGCAAAAATGTAGAACAGTTAATATGAAATCAAAATTCAATCGCATAATGCATAGTAACTAAATTACTGCAAATATTTTAAGCAGTTTATATGGACGTTCTTTTTTCTGACCTTTGATTCAGAATTTGAAATCAGGAATCGATTGTTCTTTAAGCTTGCGTGTACCATGTACAGACCCCGTTCGTTTTTGGCAACATTCGATTTTGGCAACATTCGATTTTGGCAACATCCGATTTTGGCACATGTGCCAAAATCAAACGGTTTTTAGAAACAACATTACCTTTTAGTTTTCATTATAAGATGACCAATATAATTCAGACAAACATCAAAAATCCGTTTTTATGCTCTGAAATGGTGATAAAATGCAACAATAAAAACCAAATATTTTTAAAAATTTTATAATGTACTCAAAATGACAAAAAGATGAAAAATTCAAAAAGTTAAAAAACAATTTCAAATAAAAGACTGAATATGACAAAAAACCACTGAAATATGATGAAGAATGACAAAAACAGCAAATATGACAGAAGAAAACAAATATTATAAACAAAACAAGAAAAGTGCAAAATGCATCAAAAACATGATGAAAAAATTAAAAAGTTACCACAAATGATTGAAAATTTACTGAAAACAACGTTTTTGATAATAATCATAGCTGTTTTATAAAAATAACTAAAAAACAAGATGAGAAAAAAAACCGTTCGATTTTGGCAACATTCGATTTTGGCAACACAAAATGTACGGGTATGTTGCCAAAATCGAACGGGGTCTGTACTTGTTTTCATCACAATCCTATGTATAATCATGACCATATCGCGATAACAGTGAATATTTCATACGGATGACCTTTTTTCCCATCCCTGATTCAAAATTGGGAACCTGAAATCAAACCTTCCGTGTACAAAATTTGATCCCAATCTGAACCGTTATCACTACAATATAGCGAAAACAGTAACAATTAATATGAACGACCCCTTTGCTGATCCCCGATCCAAAATTTGACACCTGAAATCAATTTCTCGTTCCTTAAAACTCTCATGTCCAAATTTTCATCTCAATCCAATCTGTATTAGCCTCAATATCGCAAAGATAGTAAAAATTTCATACGGACGACCCTTTTGGTCGAACCCTTACTTAAAATTAGATAGTTTAATCTACTGCTGGTTCTTCAAAACACCCATGTGCTTATTTTCATCTCAATCCTATGCATAATCACGACAATATCGCGAAATCAGAGAACAACTATCATGGACGACCTTTTTGTCAATTTTAATTACAATCCTATGCACAGTAAAGATAATATTGCAAAAACTGTGATCATATAATATGGACGACCCCTTTTACCAACCTGTAACTCAAAATTTGAAACCTGAAAGCTATAAAGCATCCCTCAAAACTCCTAAGTGGAAATTTTCATCTCATTCCAATGTAGAATAACGTCAATATTGCAAAAACATTAAAAAGTTGATATGGAGAACCCCTGATCCAAAATTTGAAACCTGGAATTTATTGGTCGTCCCTCAAAACACTCACGCCAATACCGCAAAAACATTAAACAGATTATATGGAAGACCCCTTTGACAGACCCCTGTTCCTAACTTTGATCCCTAGAATTGATTGCTCGTCTCTCAAAACATCCATGTGCAAATTTTCATCTCAGTCCGATGTATACGTCAATATCGCTTAAACAACATTTGTGTTGCATGGACGACCCCCTTCAAAAGGGGTCATCCGAAAATCTAAAAACATATTTCATCATTCCTGGTCCTAATGAGTACCCATGCCAAATTTCAGCTCTCTAGCTCTTAAAGCGGCTGATCCTATTAAAGACAAACATACAAAAAAAAAATAAACAAAACGGAAATTTCTTTTTATATAAAGGTATAGATTTCCATTACAAATATTTTAAAATATTTGACAAACTATACCGGCTCAGAGAAGACACCCATTAGAGGAGGTGCTCCTTAAGGCAGTATTCTTGGATCAATTTCGTATAATATGTTTATTTCTTCTCTTTCTGATGTTACACAAGTTAAAAAACCTAGGAAATAATTTAGCGTCTACGCTTAGATTTCTGCCCAGCCATAGGTGAAATTTAAGTAGTTGATTCTATCAATATTTGGACAATTGAAATACGTGGAAAATTTCTTCCTACGCACCCAAAACTTGATTGATTCAATTTCCTGACAATCCCCGAGTTCAATTTTTAAACTTCAAAATCAATATGTTGGATATATATCTACTTTTCAATGAAATTATCGTAGCAGAACATGACTTTGTCTATCAAATCTGCTCGTTTTCCAAAACCAAACAATTTAAATTTAAATTTTCATTTAGTATTTTTAAACATCATGCCTTTTTGATGGACGAAGTCGCTAAACGCACTCCTCTACAGAGACGGTGTAAATAAACAGAACACCGAAAGATTGCTGTCACAACTGTGGGCGGAGTCAACATTTTGTTTTGTTTTCCTCTTCTTCGGTCTGTATTTGATCCCGATGAAGTTCGAATTGGAATGCTTCTCTGTCAATCGTTTATTGAACGTTCCAACGGCTAGTTGTTTTAAATCAACTCTTTTTGCAGTTGAGAATATTAATTAGAATTGTAAGTATGAGATTGATTTAAAGTTTTTCTAAAATTTTCTATTCTATTGTACTCTATTCTATTCTATGGTTAGTATTGACGTAAACGTGAACTGATGCCTACAAGTAGGATGAGTAAAGCCGGCGTGTAAGTTCTTCTGTGATGAAAGTTACAGGGACAAAGCTCAATTCTTACAATATTTCTTCTTGAACTGTATTATTCGTATTTCAGAAAACAATTTTGATTGGAGTTAATTCGCCTTCAATTCGATTTATGACTCCAAATAGGCATTAACACCGCACGTTCGTTCATTGCTTTCACACTAACCAATGCATAACGGTGTGGCACGTGGCGGATGAAAACATTTCTCATGTTTTGCGTTTTTATGTTACAGAAGGAAGCTCACCAAAGTTTCCCAACATCGCCGGGTTTCCGGAGCAGCGTGCGGTCTGGCGTAAGGTCGAAAAGTCACCCAATCGGTTCCGCTGATAATTTTGGCATTAGCCTTGGCCACATTACGGGTTTTTCATTCAGTCTGAATCAGTAACACCCCAGAATAGTCGAATCGGGATATTGGATGCTGGAAGCCGTTTCGTTGAGAGATTGATGGGCATCGTTTGGTAATGGAATCAACGGAAAAGATGAGATGAGGGTTCCGGAACCGGAAGGCGTTATTGTTTTGATGTTTTGTTGTGGGTGGTTTCGAATGATAATGTTAAGCTAATGGTAATACGTTCCAAAATAAAAAAAAAAACAACTATCAGAAGCTGTAGTTTTCTTATTTGGAAGTAATGTTTTTCGACATGAAAACCAAAGGAATGAAAAATTGTATTTCTGTTTCAATCTAAACTTAGAAATCTAGTAATAAAATTTTTTTGATGTGAACCTAAAAGATACAATTTTAGGATATGTTTTAAGAAAACGCTCTAGGCAGCGGAATGATAATCGCAAAATAAATTCTATTCTTCAAATAAAATTTTGAAAACTCATTAAACTTTCGAAAATTTCAGACAACTTTTACCAAAATTCTATACGCGTCCCCGGAAACCCATCTGAACCCAATCTCGAAAACTCAAGAACTACAAGAACCTCCCAAGAACCCGAGAACTACGTCGTTGCTGAAAACGGTAGCAATCCCCGAGTGACCCCATTTTACTAGCTGACCCAGCTTCGGTTTTTTATTAAGTTGATCAGATCACCCAGGAGGTAAATCCATTTAACAGATTGCATTCCAAGACACGGCAAGCCACTGCGTCTCTCCAGTATGCTACTCTGGGTTCATGGGTGCAATTGGTCGACTCATGATAATATGTACCCCTACGCCATAAAGTCCATCTGGAGCCTCTGGTCTTAATTCCCATCCGGACCTGCATCGAAAGCTGTAACCAAGATGGGAGACCAAGTCCGCGTTTAAGCACTCATCGGCTTACTCAATTTCAAGTCAGTGCTCTAGCTCCAGTCAAAGCTGCCCCAAATGACCCGACATTTGAAAAAAGTTATGCGCTGCAGTCTTAAATTGATCCTAGGCCTAGTACAAGGTCTCATGCTAAATTTGGGCCAGATTGGATCACGGAAAGGGGTCGCCCAACGAGCGTAAAGTTTGTATAGGATTTTGAGACATTTTGTTCGGGAGGAACACGAAAAACCAGTTTTTCATGAATAACTTTGGTCCCCTTCGGCAAATTTTTTTAAAGTGGTTTTTCTTAAAGCCTAAACTATGAAAAATATATCTTTCGATGACTGCATTTCGATTCGAATTGAGACAAAACAGTTATTTAGCTATAAAAAATAGCTAGGTTGATATTCATTGCTATTAATGAGAGACACTGCTTCGAACATTTTGACACAGCATTAACAGTGATGAATACCACCCTGAAAAAAGTTACCCCATTTTGATGGTCTAGTAACTTTTTTATCATAAGTCAAATTGAAATGCAGCTTCGGATGAAATATTTGTCATACTTTAGGCTTTAAGAAAAACTATTTTCAAAAGAAATCGAAGGGGACCAAAGTTATTCATAAAACACTGGATTTTCATGTTTCTCCCGAACAAAAAGTCCCTAAATCCCATACAAACTTCAGGCTCGTTGAGCGACCCCTTTTCGAGATCCGATCTGGCCCAAATTTGGCATTAGACCTTGTACTAGGCCTAGGATCAATTTAAGCCTGCAGCGCAAAACATTTCACAAGTTTAAAATTTCCCATACAAATATACCTTGCCTTTTATTACGATTCAAGTCTCCGAAAAATCAAAATGATAAAATTTTAACTTGTGACACATAAAAAGAAATCTAGAAATAGAATTGATAGGAGAAGTGGTTCGGAGCCACCTGGTCTTGGCCACGGCCAATCTCGCCGGTTCCGAAATCCCCTTCTCCTATCAATTCTCATCATATAGAGGTCAAGAGCTTTCTATTCATGTGCATGTGTCGCAAGTTTAAATCTGATTATTTTGATTTTTCGGATTCCGGAACCGGTCAGATTGTCCAGTCCACATGGGCAAAGTCTCACTTCCAAAATTCTCTTGAATAAAACTAGCAAGGAACCGTTTTAACTGTCGCGACAGTCATTTTAATAACATTTCATTGAGATTCCAATGAATGTTACGATTATGATTTTTTTACATTCAAAATGTTTAATGTCGCCATAACATGTGCCAATATGAATATCATCGGAGGAACGCACTATGGGGCATCTCTATGCAAACTGGTGGCCATAAATATTTATATCTCCGCCAATTGAAGTTGTAGAGGGATACTGTCTACGGCAAGATTGCTCAGAATGTCGAATACTATCAAACTAATCGAAAGGATTATTTCTAAATATGTTTCCATTAATTTTAATTAACACATATATCAACTTTTTTTTAACAAAGTTGATAATTTTCTCCATTTTTTATACTGCAGGGATGAATACACTACTAAATATAACATTTTTTCGGCTTTGTGCCAAAATGACGCTCATCCGCAGCTTCCCAGCTGGATTCTCGTTCCGCAGATAGTATAGAGCCTAAATTAAACTGTGGTGGTGGTCTCTTGAGACTGCTCGGCCCTGCTCGTTTGATATAGCCCAACTTAGGACAAAAAAAATCTTTTTTTTTTTCAATAATTACCCATTTTTTGGTAATTTAAATTACCCGTGTAACTTTAAAATCAAACCCATTTTAAAGTTCAGACAATTACCTTTTCAACGGTGTATTCAATTCAACAATTGGACCATTATTCGCTGTGAAAAATGGCATTGAAATGCATTTTTTCTACAATTTTCACGATTTTGCTAAGTCTGATGTCTGTGGCACAACGAGTTTTCATCACAAACGGCTGAAATTTTGGGAATCTAGGTTTGAACTATCTGGCTAGCAAATAGTATACAAGACACGTCATTCAAAGCAAGTAAACTTTTCGATTTTTTGGCACCACTTTCCCCATAGTGCAACGATCGACTTTCATCTGCTCAGCTAAATAACATTTTTTCCATGACTATCGCAATCTCGATGCAAGTTGTACCATTAATTCCAAATGTTATTTGACATTTTTTCGAGCAAATTTCTTAGCGATGACATTCACAAAATCCATGACTGCGACGGTCGTTTTCGTACTGATGAATGTCGCTCTATGCTTCGGAAAAAATGTCAAATGACATCGGGACAGTTATCATCCCTGCTCTAGACCCATTCTATGTGCTGATTAAGTGTAGATTGTTCTAAGTAGCCAGCTTATTGCTTTTCCAGTTTGCCATGTTAATTATAAAGTGTTACATAGAAAAACAGTAATTATAAATTGCAATGGAATAAATGAGCTCTTCATATTTTGGTCGATTACTAGACAAGTTGTGTTTCATTCGTGTACGTTATGGTCTTCTCAAAAAAGTTTTCGTATTGTTCTTTTTTAAGTGCTGTCAGAAGTAGTTTTAATGTTAACTACTTAAATTGAAGGATTTAATTTTTTCAAAGCTATATGTTTCTTAAATGCATAAACGATAATACATAGACTCAAAATCAGTTTTTGTTTTTCTTGTAGGTTTATTGGTTCATCAGTTATCAATGATCGATTTTACTTAAAATCGATCAATTTAAAAATTTCCACACGCCATATTAAAAAAAACAAGAGCTCTAATATGGCCCTAGCGAATCTTGTATGACGTTATAATTTAAAAAATATGGAAAATCATAACGAATGTGTTTTTTTACTTCTGTCCAGATGTTTCGGATATCTTTGGAAGCCGTTATTAGATAACTGTAAATTTATTGTACCTACTAATAAAACGTAGTCTCCCAATGCCCTATTTGTAGCTTTAAACATGGTGGCATTGAACATCAAATTTACAGACTATCCTGTGTGGCATTTTTGAAAAAAGAATAGTGAAACGATGTTCCGAAACTTAAAAGAGATTCTCTTAAATACTCTCATAAGAAATTTTTCACTAAATTATCTAGTTTGAAATTGGAAATGTGATGTGATGGTTTTACCTGTGGATATTGATTTGAAGAAATTATCTTCTAAAAACAGCAATTGAACTGTCAAATTGATACAAGCCATATGGCCGTGCACACGCGATCAATTTATATATCAACAAAAGATAATCCAATTTATTCTAATGTTGCTTAATGCACAGCACTCTTTCGGTATATTTCTGGTGGTGGAAGAAAATACTTGTCCATAAACTCCGCCATGGTACTGATTTCTAAGTTTTCTTTGAAAATGCTAGGATGCTTTCGTTTTGACGATATCTTTCCTGAAACAATTCCACCATCCACGAACGCTCCCATCCAAATATTTTGTCAATAACACTCCGGGAAACCACCCCCTCGGTGCTTGATTTCTTTTTGATACACTTGTTTGGTCTGTAATCATCAGCATCACCATCATCATAGGCATCCTTCTAGTCGGCACAACATAAACACAGAACCTCCTTCCATCCTTAACCGGGAAAGGGCTGCCACAACAATAGCCAGACTCACTCTTAGCCAAATCTCGCAAAGTGACTTCGGATTCTCCCCCTTGTTGTCTTCGAATAAAAGATAGATGTTATCAATCTTGTTTTCCCTCGAGGGAAGGAAATGTCACTTATTCCGAGGGGAAAACTAATGGCACTTGCTAGCTCCCTTTCTCTATGCATGAGAGACTCACTCGACCTAGACGCTTCTCGTAGTAGGCCACTTTTCTTCCATTGACTGGCTGGTGGTAGTCATTGACGCCACATGTTTCAATCTCTTCCTAAGGCCTACTTGGATTGGAGAATATGTATCGCCTTTTCGACTGCCAGCAGTCTACGCAAAGTAGGCAAAATTGAGATTTTATCAAGGATCATTGCCGGCTGGAATTGGCTTGTGCCGCGAATTAAGCAATTACGAAGCGTGAATTGTGGGTGGGTTTTTAATGGATTTGAAATATGATGATGATACGCAACTGGTTGTGGTTTTGAAGGTTATGATACATTCCTGTTGGGATAAAAACTATGAGAACTTCTTTGGATGCTTTTAATGTGAAATTTCATAAAAAAAATAATTTTATTTGGAAATTGTTTTTTTTATTTAATGGCACATACAATTAAAAAATTTCAATCCTTATATTTATTTTCATTTTTTTGCTTATCAATGTCATCCTTATTTTTTTTTCAATTTTTTAAATTTTTGTCATTTTTGTCATTTTTGTCATTTTTGTCATTTTTGTCATTTTTGTCATTATTGTCATTTTTGTCATTTTTGTCATTTTTGTCATTTTTGTCATTTTTGCCATTTTTGTCATTTTTGTCATTTTTGTCATTTTTGTCATTTTTGTCATTTTTGTCATTTTTGTCATTTTTGTCATTTTTGTCATTTTTGTCATTTTTGTCATTTTTGTCATTTTTGTCATTTTTGTCATTTTTGTCATTTTTGTCGTTTTTGTCTTTTTTGTCATTTTTGTCATTTTTTTCAAATATGATTTTTAGATTTTTTTCTGAACTCTAATGAATTAAATTTACGCAAAAGATACATCATGGTCCATTGCTCAAGAGAGTTTGATCTCCCCTGGGACATCAACTCAACCTGTCTCGCCTCATAACTCAACGCGTATTGCCTCACTTCCTTCCCGGAGCAACCCGGAGGAAAACTCCCAACGGATAAATCAAATTGACCAGACTCAACGTTCGTTGATGCAAATGTCACCGAGTCCTGCTGCTAGATTTCGTTACACCACTGTCGAGATCATGCGCCTTTTTCCGAACTGGCTTTCGAAGCAAATCCCTATAAAAAGTCCCTCAGTCAACTGGAATCACACTCAGAACCTCATCAGCAATCGGATATTACTCGTCGTTGACTCTCGGATGGCATACTGTTTGCTAGTTCGGATGGCGCGGGAGTACTTCCTACCAATTTGCTGCAAACATCTTTCAAACTAAGTTTTTTCTAAGAGAAAAAATATTTTTGACCGCTCCTTTGCAAAAGAGAATTCAATTTCCTTGCGAGGGAGTCATTTGATTGTGGAAAACAACTAAAAATTAAAAAGTGTGACATCGAAATACCTACAGAGTGAACAGATCCGGTACTTCCTTCAGCTAGCAGCGAATCAGAGGGCGCATGTCGCACCGGTGCTCAGCAGGCGGTGACCGTTACGCATGGATTATTGTTGGATACTAAAAATGGCTGCCATTCGTTGGATTATTGGGGGGCTTCAATTCTAGTGATGTGGTTTCGTGTTGAATGTTTAAATATGTGATTTGGAAAGGAGGTTTTCATATTTGAGATTATAATGAAAGTGTTATAGATTTAAATCCAGAACATTTAAAAAGTAAATCCCAAAAAATATTATGAAAATGTTATTAAATCTTAATTTTTTCTGGTTTCCAATTTCTCCAGTTGATTTTTTTTTTCATTTCTCAGACAAATTGTTTACAAATATGTTTCAATTGGAGTCGTGAATTAGAAATGGTTTGTAAACAACTATTGATTAATTATTCATCTGCTGAAGTTGTATCATGATCTGTAAAGTTTAAAATGTTAATTAAAGCATAGAAGCTAGATGTCTTTAAGTGATCGATATTCGAAAAAAACGCTTTAAAATGTTTGTATTTTGCGGTTTTTTATACATCTTACAAAAAGTTGATTAATTTTTCTTATGAAAAAGTATGACTTTTTAAACAAAACTGTGTTCAATTTTTTAAAATTTCTTCCCAGAATCTTGAATTCTCTTGTAATCTATGCATAAACTGCATCATTTTTAATTGCAATTTTTCGTAAACCTTCTGATTCTGGGCGAGAAATCACAAACGGAATGGAACGGTTGTTTAAAATAAGAAAAAGGGTTTTTTTTAAACATCATAACTTTGGTTCTACACCTGGGATGATTAACCCTTCGTTTCATAAAGTTACAAATATGCAACAATTAATTAAAACTGTTCTAAACTTCACATTTAGCTAAAAAGTAAATTTTTTTTTCAATGGGAATAATATTTATAATTTCAAGATCACGTTCAATTAAAAAAAAATTTTTTAGTGTTTATAGGAACCAAAAAAACCCACTTGAATCTGAAAAATATGGAATGTGGAAAAAGCCTAATTTTTCAAATTTTTGGCCTAGTGTAATTCATATTGAGAATGTTTTTTCGACTCAAAAAAAATATTTTCGTATTCCCACTAAAGTAATTTACATAATAAACAAAATTTGAGATTTTTTTTTTGTTTTTTCTCTGATATAATGGGTTTTCAATAACTGTTGCAAATATGCAACACCATGCAACGGTAGTACCCTAGCTAGTTATATGGGTTCCATAGTGTGTTTTCGAAACTTGCATCGTTAAACAGTGTATTTGTTTCCCGATGACAATGTTTTCGTTATTAATGATTTATTATCATGTTCAGGTCGTATTAAGAGGGGGGGGGATGAGAAAAATTGCCCCCCCCCCCCTGAATAAAGAGGGCCCCCGAGGTGAAAAAAATAAAAGTTTTGCTCTAAACCGTTATCAAAACTAGAAAAATATTATAAAAAGTTCAAAATTTATCAAACTTTAAACTAGGACGGGTCCGAATAATTAACTTATTTAGGATTTGTAATTCAGCGTATGTAAAACACATTATTTTGTTTTTTTTTTACGCGGCCCATTGGTATAACAAATACATATTTTGAATAAAAAAAAAAGTCGGATACCTTCATAACTTGCAAAATAAGCATACACCAATTTTCAAAAGTTCTATATTATTCAACGTGATTCAAACTCAAGAACGGGGCTTTATCCAGAGAGTTTAAAAATCTAAAAACAAACAACGAATACGCTTTTTTATTTTTCCACTTGAAAATTCAGTACTATCTGCCAACATTCGATAACCGAGATTTGAAGTATTGTTTTGCCTTTTTTTTTTCTTAGAGATGAATGAATGATTTGATTGAAAATTACAATGCTCATTATTTTTTACTAAAGTATGAGCCGTTTCTTATTATCAATCGACGAAAAATGCTCTTTATTTATACTATTCAACCTTTTCCTGGAAGCTCTGGAAGTTGATTTTAAATTGAAACTTTTTGTTCTCGAATTTAGTTTTATTTTTATTTCTTTTTTATTCTAAAACTGATTTCAAGTTTGAATTCTAATTTTAGAATCATGTTCCAAATTATAATTCTCATTCCGAAGAAATCTTTATTGTTCTTTTAATTTTGCCAACAAATGATATTTAATAGTTTAATGTAATTTGTAATTGGATCATTCCTTCAAAACTAAATTGAGACTTTGCTCTTCAATATCAAGTTTGTTTATTAAAACTGGCATATAGTTATAGTATGATTTAAGATTAAAAATCTTTATCAGAACCAATTTAAATACGTTTTCGGAATTGATTTGTGTTGATTTGTTCAAGGTTATGTTCAGAAAAGTTGTATAGGTAAAAAGCTTTCCATTTTGCCGCCGGTCGTGGCCTAGAGGATAGCGTTCCAGCCATCTAAGCCAGAGTCCATGAGATCGAATCCCGATCACGGTACATATAGTGCTCTTTCCGTGGTCTGGTGGTAAGATGCTAGCCATAAAATCCTTGAAAGATGTACGCCTTAGAGTTAAGTAAATTAGATCTCTTCAAAGAAACATGAAGTTTCACTGAGATCCTATATGTGTGTGTTCGTTTTTTTTAGCACCTTCAAGCAAACGTAAGGAATAATTTCCTCAGTAGGTGGTATATTATCGCATAACTACTCCTAGCTAATTTCTCGAGAGTCTTTGTAGTCTAGTGGATAAGCTGGTGCGAGTCTGGTTCCGATGTGCCAGGCTGGGTTCGATTCCCGGTATCGGCGAGACAACTTTTGGGTTCGAATCCCATAAGAAGCCGACAGGTAAGATGTGTTTCCTCTTATAACTGATTATATGAATGTTTAACCAGCTGCCAGCTGGCCAGGTATATGCACGGATGCCGGAATACCTCTAAGTAACCTGATTGACTCGTTCTTCCAAAATATACCTACATACGAAGCCATGGGGTCGGTCCAAGAATGCATGTGAGCACATACTTAGGCAGAAACTGCGGTGAATTCGTGCACCCATGGTGGAAATCAACATACATAACTACTCCCAGATAAATTCTTAACTTTCCGGTATCCAGAAATCTAGATTTGCGAAGTTCCTGTGCGAAAACTATGATTAGTGCAAAAGAAATTAGTAATAAGCATTTATTTCCAGTTGTCGAGTGTGAAGAAAAAAAGGTGTAACCGTTTCATGTTGTTGCATATTTGCAACAATTAATATTTTTGCTAAATAACCGAAATATGTGAAAATAATATTTTTTCCTTATTTTTCCCTTCATGTATTCATCATTGCGCACTATTGAGAATTTTTTCGAGAAAAAATAAAAAATCATGAAATGAAGGGTTAAGGAAGGCTTCATACAGACTTGATGTTGACACATACTAGCTGATTGACTGCTTATATCCATCTTAATTGTTTTAATGCTTGCAAAACAGTTCTTTTTTTTTAATTTGTTCATTTGAAACGGCTTCTACCGTAAGTTTTATTGAGCCAAACTCGTGTTTTGTTTTTACAATTCGTTATTTAAAATTAGTATTGTTGAAGAAAAAAGAATTAAGAAAAGGGAATAGGAATTTATACACGAAGATCTTTAGATTTAAGGTAAAACTATAATTCGAACATGTAATCTAGGTCTACCGCAGCCAGTTCTTGTAAATATCAATTCTTGTGTAGTTTTTTTTACATCTTCTGTTTCAATTCATACATTTTGCATTCCCTAATAGCTGGCGTGGATAATCAGAACGAATTCTGCATCGACAATCCGTGATTAATCGAGCCATCAACTTTGTGCAAATTCCTAAAGAATGGTGCTTGGGATTGGCAGAGCTCTCCTTTTTCTGAACGATCAATAATGGCTCCGGCCACGTCCTAGAAGTCAATTGGGATAAACGAAAAGAGTGTAAAGAGTTAGATACTTTTTGGTTCAACTAGCAACCCCTCGTTCCTATATTTAATAAATGGAGCAATCAAGAGTTATTGCTCACATTTTTGACATGAGATAAGTTTTAATAGTTACTGAGCTTTGATAACACGAGCTTTTTTACCTAACCGTGATCCCTGTTAATGCATACAAATTCTAAGTTGGCTTACTCCGGTTTGCCTTAAAGAAAAAACTGATACGAAGAAACTTTGGTTAACGAAATGGCAATGCTATTAAAATTGCTTTTCAAATTCATTCAATTCAAGCATACTATTTCAGCCACTAAATGTCAGAGATATAACTAAAATTAATCTCTTAGAAATTTGACTCATGACTGATTGACAGAGCTTAAAATCCTAATTTCAAATCTGGTGATTGATATTGTCCGTGATAATAGTACTGTGATAAACGCATCCCTCAAATAAAGTCCTCCCGTGCAACTGCAAACGAAAAGCTAATCCATACACTACCCTCAAGCCTCGTTGAGAGAATGCACGATTATTTGCTGAATATGCTTAATTATTACTTACACATACACATACATGTTGCATGTTCATAAAATTTTCATATTATCTACTACTATCTTTCTGACCTGAATTCGAGGAAGAATGACCTTAATGGGTTAAATTCCTATAAAAAAGGAAAAAAAATACTGACCGGATTGACTTACAATATAATATTATAATTATTGAAATTACGACTATCCCCCACAAGTTCAACAGAATGATTAATTCAAAACAAAACCAACTGATGGTAATCAAATTCAAAGTCCTCAGTCAAAATCAGGTTTCAGTTTTTGCTTAGCATGAAAGTTGGTTAAAGTTGAAAATGGTTACCAAATTTACTTCATCCTAGTCATCCTAAAAAAAAGAAAATTGCTACAAAGGAAATCTTTCACTACTTTAACTCCCACCCAGAAGGAGTTTCAACGAAGAAGCATGGAGTTCAACAGTGTCAACAAACGCACTTAACTTGCGACAAAAGTTGACAAAGTTTGATATTGAGCTAGCGTAGGGTTACCATATCCCGTGACACCAAAAAGAGTACATTGAGATCAGTTATCCAAATGTCAGGAGAAACGTGGAACAGTAGAACCCTGTTCAACCGAAATCCAGTTTTCAGAGCTCCCGCGTTATCCCAGCCATCAGGTTGACTCAAGATCCTAATATTTAGCGAGTTTTGCGCCCGGATGGTATGCAAAAGGGTTCTACTTACCGCTGACCCAAGGTAATGGGGGGACAACCTCGGATAAGTGAAACCTCGGATTAAACGAAATACATTGACAAACCCAATCCTTTTGCTCTGGTTTTGCATACCATTCAGGCGCATAGCTAGGTTCTTAAATGCATTGAAAATGTATGGAATTTTTCTATTTACCTCGCGTTTCTGGCAACTTTAGTCTTTGATGTCAAAAATGTCAATTTTATATCGTTTTTTAGGAACTTAACCCATTTAGTTCATTTTTCCTCAAAATTGAATACTTTAACAATATATCGCGATGATAAAACACATTTTTACATGGATTTTGAATGAAAATAGTAGCTCGAATAAGAAGGTTCTTCTGTACATATTTCTTCTGAATCAAAGCAATCGAAGGATTCCCTTTAATTCAACCACGGTATTTCGTACTATCTGAGGCACCGAGATATTTCAATTCAATCAAAAACTGTTAATGTCTTGGAAGTTATGTGACTAACATGACAATTATAAATTTTCTTTTGAAAGCTTCTTGTACTATACCTAAATTTTATACAGATTGTTATAAACTCAAAGGCGCTTTTTACGCTCACTGTTTATAACGACTAAAAATGCATGATTATTTGAACAAAATGTTAAAGTAATTTGTTGTAAGCTGTATTCCTCTAGTAATTTTTGCACGAGATGTAAATCAAGTTCATAAAATGGTAAAAATACGTCGGTTTGTCTTTCAACAAAAAAAGAGTACATTTGGTAAAATTTCACAAAAAGAAGAGTACTTCCAATTTTCGATCGAAAAAGAGAACATCCCAAGTAACACAGATTGTTTTGAAAGACTCTTTAAGCCTCTTATGAAACTTTATCTTGGTCTAGTAGCCTGTTGTAAAACTTTAAATGTTACTTGGAATGTACTCTTAAAAGAGTACGTATGGTAACCCTAAGCTAGCGTTCACTAGATCAAAGTATCAACTGAAATCCATTAGTCGGCTAAAGATCCAGTAGACCTTCTTCATAGATCTGGTGTATGCAAAATCAGTTGTTCCGACTGTGATAAGGTGTACATTGGACAAACCAAAAGGAAACTGAGTGATAGATTCGAGAAACCCATTACTATAGCTAGATCTGACTCAAAGTAGAAAATCCTTCCTTCACAGAATCCTAGATCTGCAGGAAATGTTTCGCTGATTCGGTCTTTGAATAGCGATTCGCTTAAATAAGATGTTGCTGAAAAAATTTAAACTTCAATCAAAAATCCGCTCATCTCTTAAACAGAGACACCGGACCAGATTTGATTGTTTAAACTTTGCCGTAAAATGAAATACAATAATTAACCTGCTCAACAGCTAGACCCAAAAAAACAGACAACGGTACAACTGCCGAGCATTCGGAGGTTTTCGCTACCCATTAGTAGCTAACCTATCTCTGGTCCGAATTTGTGTGGGATGATGTTTCCAACATTTTATTCAACGTGGCACCCCTCAGATTTGTGACTTTAGGTGAAAACGACATACTTTCGCTCCTTATGTTCTAAAATATGTTTACAGTATTCTAGAAGGCTCAGAATTCCAGAAATCATAGTTCAAACAATGAAAAACTAGTTTTTAGAAGATTGTGACGCGTTAGGAATTGACTGTGATGAGTTATTTGCCACTGAATGTGTAATTGTCAGCTGAAACTTTCAAGAGTAATTTTTTCACATAATGATTGGTGCAGGGAATGCCACGTTGAATATAAGGACTTTTATTTTTATGAACCAGTCTAATGTACAGAATGCAAAGGTAGGCCAAATTTTTGCTCGCTTAGAAGTTTATACCTACTTCTAAAGCCAACGGGCTGAATGTGAAAGAGAGCTGCGATTGCTTCGCCTCTTCTCTACACCCCCTTTTTCCGTTGAGGAGCAAAGGTTCTCAAGAACAATGCCCTATTAGACTGCTTGGTTTTGGTTAAAAACTCATCCGTGATTTTCTGCAGTATTTTTGAGTAATGTTTACAAGAGTACATTTGAACTTTGAGGGTTTTTTTTTAATATTTTGTACTGAAAAATCATAATCATTATTGTTTCTTCTGTAGAACCGAGCCTGAAAATGGTTTTTAGGCTAATTTATAAATTCTCTGAAAGAAATTTTCCTCTGAACCACTTTTCTCAAGATCATAACTTCGTATCTTATTGGACCAAAAAGTTTATAGGTCTTTTGGCTTTGAGAAACAATAAATTCAATTAACACCACTGCTGCGTTCCTTGCAAGGTAGATTGTGGGTTCAAGTCCTTTCGGTAAGCCGTTGTATCTTTTTTGAAAATATTTACGGCTTATGTTTTTTCTTTGTTTGATACCTCATGTTTCTATAATACTTTCCATCACCCTCGAAAATATATGATTGATTTTTTTTTAACAATTTATTATAAGTTTTGAAGCCAACAAACACTGCTTCAATGTGCAGAAAAAGAGTTTGTTTGTACCCAATGTGCTGGTTTTAAAAGCGAACAAAAAGAGTCGTAAATGAGGGAATTCATGTTATTGAAAAATTGTATCTTCTTTGACAATAAGGAGACGATTCTGAAACACAAAATTTTATAGAAATCGGTTGGAATCCAAATGAGTTAAAACAGTGCGAATGAGTGAACTCACGTCACAAAATTTGATGTTTTGATCAAAAATTTATGGCAAATATGCTCTGAAAGCTGTTTTGATATATATCGAACATAATTTAGTTGATTTTATAACGAGTTCGTTATTTGCATAGTAAAAAATTCACGTCACAAAAGTAATCGAACATAACACAAACAACCAAAAAATTTTTTTAATCATCAAATTATTTTCATTTTGGATTTGGATCAAATTATTTTCATTTTCATTCCATTGGAAATTTGCGACCGTTTGCTTCCATTTTTTTTATATTTTCAAGTAAATTCGTTGATTTCTATAATGAAGCTCAGAAAATTCCGTAAACGCGATTTCACTTTACGGTGGAATGTGTCTTGTGGGGATTGAAAACTATTTTTTTATGAGTTAAACAAAGCTGTCGCCAATTTTTTTAAAAGTACCGTAAACTGGGGGAACTTTGATCAGCGGGGTAACTTTGATCAACATGAAATTTTTGAAGATAATCATCATTAACTAAGTATAAAGTTAAAATATCTGAAAACTGTTCACTATGTTTGAAAGCATATGAATTGAGTTACAAGTAAGCTTAATTTGGTTTTTATTCGAAGATTTTTTATATTACTTAAAATACAATTTTAAAATCTTAAAATATCGGGTTTTTTGAAGGCTCATAAACAAACATCTCTCCTGATCAAATTTAAGCATTTAGGAGCAAATGGATTGTTTTGTGTGAAAGTTCATCTTTTTTCTTGGTTTAGGTTAAGTTTAAGCGTTATTTTTATGGTCATTTGTTGAAAATTTTTGAATATTGAAAAAATAACGGTAATTTTCCATGAAAAATCCACGATAGAAAAAATGGCTAAAAACCCTATCAAATGGTTAAGTTTGAAGAAAAAAAGAAGATGGAAACTGTGTGAGGACTAAGGTAATTGCATGAAGGTAAAATTTTGTTTGTTTTTGAGGCAAAAAAATATTGAGAAATGTTTATAATTTTTGCCCCTAAATGTATGCAGCAACATTGTCCACCTTTTCAGTATAATTGATTTTTAAAGAAAACGTTGAAAAAGTCAATTGAGTCCACACAAAAAATTACTTTTATCGATGTTTTGAGCCTTCTGTGCTAAATGGCATCAAAACAATAAATTTGAAGATGTTGAGACACGTAAAAACCATAGTGATCAAAGTTACCCCGAAACTCGAAACCTGGTTTTGTAACAAACATTTAATTATGCCCACAAATGTCGTTTGAATTTACTGCAATCAATGATCATGTTTGATACTCCTCACCTCAGTAAGGGTTTTAAAGCTTTTAGGTATTACGAAAAGGCAACCCCTTCCAAAATATTCAAAAATGAATGAAAAAAGTGATCAAAGTTCCCCCAGTTTACGGTATCTAAATCAATGAAGCATTCAGTACAAGATGCAACAAGTCATATTTTAAGCATATTTTACAACAAAATTTGAAAAAAATGCTTCCAAAATTCGAATATTTTGCTAAAATACTGCTAAATTTTCAAACTAAAAATTGTCCCGTAGTCACTCATATGCTTTCAAATATACATTTTAATAATAGACACACAAGTTATTTCAAATTTATTTTAACGTTTTGAGTTCGAATCAGTCACTATATTTTGTCTATCAGCTCTTCTCTAATATTTGTTGTAAGCCTACTTGGTTAAATAATTCTACCACGGTGGTTGGAATCTTTCGATTGCTTTGATTCAGTATCGGCTCTTGTTTTAGTGATATGTCAATATTCAGTAAAATCGATCATTGATGCTTGGTAGGCTGTGACCGTCGATGACGGTTTTGTTTTTTTGGCTGGCAAATTTTCAAGTATCTTGAACCATGAATTAAAAAGTTTCAATTTGTGCCTAATAGTTATGAAATGTAAAGATGAAAGAAATTTGAACACCCGAAGAGTTCATCACAAACAACACGAACATCACGCTAAGAAGTGTTTGAAGTCAGTGCCGGCTGACGATGGATTTTGGTGAGATTGTTTTATGTTGAAACTTTTCAATCCTATCTGCCAAGTAGGATTCCCTAAATTGTAACCTTCCAGATCCCTTCTGAAACAGCTTTCTGGGTCGTATGAGTTGTCTGCACCTTAAGAGTTTGTTTCGCTGTTTCAGATCTTACTTACCATGATTACATTGACTTGTCGCGGTGTGCAATATGGTACCATACTGATTTACAAAAGCAACACTTGAAATAAGAACTGAATCCAGGTACTTATTTTGGCATCTTGTGTTGGTTATGATTATCAGTTGTACCTCTTGTATCAGCCAATGCAAGATGTGTGTAGTCACCCCATGCTATGCTATGCTATGCTATTCAGTAAAATCGATCATTGATAACTGCTGACCCAACAAACCTACATTAAAAACCATAACTGATTTTGAATCTTTTTCTTAACCTCTGTTCAATCAAAGATTCAGATTTTTCTAAAATATTATAAATTCAGAGATATATAGCTTCATAAATATTAAATTTTTAGAAGTGCCACCGAAGAAAGTCGTTGAGTATCTTACATATAAATCTTAAATGCATATAATAATTCAGTTGAAGACTGCAAAACGATTGGTTTAAGAAACATTTTAGCTTCAATTTAAGTTAAAATTAATTTAAAATTTCTTCAAAAATACCCATAATCGCAAAATCGGGAAAAAAAAACTTCTAGTTTCTAAAAAGTCAAAATTACTCGCGATGTTCGGGAAAGTTTATCATTGAATGGAAATCTTTATTATCCCAATCTTTTGAATATTCTACAGATTTGCCTCAAAAGTGCCCACATTGATGTAATTTGCAACAAGTTTATTCCTAGCAGCTCTTGTTCTTGAAATAACTGTGAGAAATTAATAAAATTAATTTATTTTACTCATTTCCCAAAGTTATTTCGAAAACAAGAGCTGTGAGAAAGAAAAAAAACTTAATTGCATATTCGGAATCAGCGCCCTCAAATTAGTATTAATCAGTTTTTAAGTTCTTTGCACTTCGGAAGAATGTAAATTTTGTTGTGTCATTAAACTTTAATAATAGTCTCGTGTTATTTTATTCCGTTCTTATTTTACTGAAACAAGGAAATTTCAAAACCGTGCTTTTGTTTCTTCAGAAATATATTTCGTTTACTTAAAGAGAAATGAGTTGAATCTTAATTTAAATTGAAACGGTAAGCTGAAAAGTTTCCATTCATTAATCTGTATCGCTCCACCATCAGAAGGCAAACAAACAAGCACTTACCTTTTTTTTCTTATTCCAGATCTGTATCATTGCCCTGAGTCATCTCCATCGGCAACCCTCCATTTCTGTTGCCATGCTTGTGAAAACAAAATTCCAACAAGAAGAGGCGTGGCTTTCGCGTTTCCCCCTTCCATTTGTTTCGGATGGCTTTTCCCTGCTACACCGACTCAACTACACCGTCACTTTAAGCAATGCCTACTAGAAATGAATGGAGGAATGTGTGCAGTTCGGATATTTTTCCAATGAGAAAAACAGCGATTCGTATTGGATTTTTTCCCTTCTTTATATTGTTAAGTGCAGATATTCTCATTACATCAAAGAAAAACACAGTCACGTCACGTTGTACGGTCCTAAATTTATAACAGTGTTATTTCGCTAGCAGCTAGTTTTGGTTTTTGCTTTGGTCACAATGTGTAAATAGTTTGTTTTTTTTTTCAAAAGCATATTCAAGTCGTTGTCTTAGCAGATACAGTTTTTTTTTGGTTCAGTTATACATATTTTAAGTGGGAAAACATCATCACTCCAAACAGCTCTCAGTTCTGGCCCCGTCCCTTGAACTTGATCAGATTGTAGATGGAGGCGGCCTTATAGTTGATCGGACCGTAGTTGTTCTCGTCCACGTCGGCATACACCAGATCGTCAGCGATGTCGTGCAAGGGCTGTGCGTAGTCATTTTAAGAAATAAGATTTTCATTCTTTGGTCTTTTGGTCCAGATGGAAAACTGACACATCTCATAGGATGTGTTATTTACTTTTCGAGCGCTTGGTTTAGATAACGTCGAGAAGAGCTTAGTTTAACGTAATTGAAACTTTAATATTTTGATCTACAATTCTTTATTGTGTTTTCAAAACCCATTTGACGTAGTCTAAAATAAGCGTGCTTCCAAAAGAAAATTTCACATTAAAATGTCACACTGATTCATCGAGTAAAATTATAACATTTTACTTACAGCACCTGTTTAACTAGATTTATGTGAATTTGCCGCCAGCAAGTATCAAACGGTTCTGAAGCTCAAATCCAGTGAATCATCGTTTTAATAACAACATTTTAGCACAAACATTTTTTCGGGTTTAGTTCAAGACCAACAGTAACAAAACGTAGCAAAAGAAGAGTTGTGATTCGGAGTGCAAAATAAAAATTGTAAACTTTATTAAATGTAAAAATATCGTTCGGACATCAATTGCATTTGGCATTATTATCTTATTAATAGTAATAATAGTAAAAAACAAAACAACTTTTGGGATTCAACAGAAATGAGGAAATTTAACTAAAACACTTATGATACTGGCCTTTCCCTTAAACAAAACAGCTCATAGAATAGTGTTCGAAATAAAAAAAAAACGAATGACTAGCTACAATACATAACAAATCAAAAGTTGTCCGGTTTGGGGAAGAAAAGTATCGCTAGACTATTATTATTCTTGCAACTACTAGTAAATGTATGTGTTACTTTTGGCTGTGATGGCTTCCTTTGCCTAGAAAATGAGAATAAAAAAAAAGAATTTCGATTTAGGAAAACGATACACAACTTGTGAACTTGTGATTGCAGGTTTGGGAAACACTGCGAACGAAAGTTGGGCAAAAGGGGGGAGGCGAGCTTTTTGCAATTTTTATTCTGCCAGATGAAGGATCTTTACAATTTGGAATCAGCGTGTTATTTACAGATAGACTGAGAGAGGATTAATTTAGACGTGGAAAGTTAGGAATAAGCGTAGTCCAAATTCGAAATTTTCATTCATAAGCTTTAAACAATCGTTAGTTGCCATGTGAAGAAGCTTAACATGATGAATCAGGTTAGTATAAAAATATTTTTAAACGGCTGCAAACTTTAAAGCGTTATTAAAACAATAATTTCATTGATTCTAAATATTATAAGATCAACAAAAAGCACGCAGTATCATTGTTTTGAAAAATGCAATATATACAATTTATTTATAGGAAGCATCCAAACTTATCATTGAAAAAAAAATTACAGTATATTATTTAAGCACTATTCCTACATCACCACTGATGACAAACGAAGATTTCGATGTTAAGCGATTTAAATTTAAAAAAGTTTTGCTTAATAAATTTATAAGCATACAAAAATGCAAAACAACATTAAAAGATTTAAATGTAATCGTTATGACCAACTTGCCACAAGAAAAACTGAACGAAATCCTACTCAGAAATAATTTTTTATCATTCTCAAACATTTTCGTCGTGACTAAATTATTATCAAAATATTTGGTCCAATATGTCAATCAGTAGACGAGAACATAAATTTCATATCTCCAAATTCATAAATTCATCAACAATTTTGTTAATGGTTTGTTTTTACAAAAAATCCTTTGGTCCTCCCTCAATTTTGGAAATACTATAAATATTTTTATTTCACTGAAGACATTCAACACATTGCTGTTTTCACTATGCAGTATCTTTATAATTCTATAGAATAAAACAGGAATTTTTCCGTAGACTATATATAAACGTAATAATGCGATTTGCAAGTTTCTTTAATTTTAAGAAATATTTACCAAAATTTGAGCTTTAGTTTCTATATGGACTTCGACGATAAAAAAGTTAAATTTAAAAGATATTAAGGCAGACTCAAGCTTGGTGTTTCTTTTTGAATGGTAAAGTCAAACACTGTAAAAGTGTGCTATAGTTTTCATTTTGTCCGGAAAGATATGGTAGAATATAAAAATTTTTAATTGAGGCCCTTAGTACTAAAGGGGTGTTAGGGCAAAGTTTATCATTTTAAAGTTTTAAAAACGCCAATCGATTCATCATATCTTAATCTTCATTTGGTTCAAATTTCAAATTTTTTTGGTTTGTTTTTTGATTTCGTGAAATTGTTTGAACTTGAGCAACACGAAAACCTTAAAAATTGTTTTCTCGAAAGCAGTTTTATATTTCTTTTGCTCGATTTTGCTCTTTTATGACAGTTAACAATAAAACTATAAATCCTAGAAATCAAATCCAATGTTCTGAGTCTTTTTGGTACCTTTTCGTACCTAAAAATTATCAAATTTTCTTAAGTGATGGAGAGTATGAGTGAAACATGAGGTATCGAGGGAAGAAAGAACATAAGATGTAAATATCATGAATATTTCAAAAATGATACAACGGCTTGCTGCTTCGGAGCAAACTTTTCAAATTTCTTCTTGTGGAATAACTTAAGATAATAGAGTTTCTTTTTCCAAAAAAAAATTCAAGACAGGACAGGAAAATAAAAAAACTCCAGGTTGAAGATCTACAATTGTAGAATACAATTGCAACCTTTTTTACTACTGCATTAAAATGAAGATATACACTATTCAAAACAACCATTAGAATGAAGTTAAAGTAGATCAATTCAGAGAACATTTACTTATGAAAATAAATGACAAGAGTTCGAAGAACATGTTTTGGACGAATCTCATCTAAAAAAGGTGATGATGTGGTCAACAATATCGATTATAGGATCCAAATTGCATTAAAATACCATATTTAACAACTGCAACTTATCAGCGTTACATAAAAAAAATTCATGATGAAATTTCATTTATCGTAGAGAATCTTTTGTTGTTAAAAAAAAATCTCCCTAAAATATGTGTTGTGAGCCTACTTGGTTGAATAATTCTACTGAATCAAAGCAATCGAAGGATTCTTTTTAATTCAACCATCGTTGAATCAAAAAGAATCTTTCGATAGCTTTAATTAAGCAAAATCATAATTTTTCAAAATGAAAACCAAAAAATTGTGATCATTCTTGCTTTTGAGGAATGATTTCGGTCAATTTTTTTTAAAGTTCTAGCTTTGGCTCTTTTTTGCAGTTCATTCACATTTAATCCATTTAAACTGTCTGTTTTTTTCTCAAACAAGGTTGAGTTACAAAAACGTTTTCAATTGCCCACAATCATTGTTTCAGGTATTGATGAAGAAAGCTATCCGAGAGCAATGGGAGACCAAGAAACACATCATTGAAACTAGGAGAAATAAAAAGAACCCCCCTACCCTGGACCGACCAGAAATCCTACTGGGAATGAAGAGCCCTTGCACGCCTCATATTTGAGCTTATACGCTTAATGCAGTGATATCTCAAGGATAAGGATCAACTCCCTGTATGCCCGTTCTGCAACGTCAGAATCGCAGTCAAACATCTCCTCATCAACTGCTCCCAACTGCCCCATCAAGCAAGAACGACCAACGAGATCAATCATAGCCTAGAAATTGTACTTTCCAACGATCCAGAAGAAAAAAACAATATGATTAAATTCTTTAAAGGATCAAGTCTTTTCAAAAAGTTTTCATTAATATTATATTTGGGTTGAATCTGAAAAAGGGATGCAGAAGTTTATAATAATTAAATTATGACTTTGAAACTTTGAAAAGTTGGCTTTAAGGGTGTCGTTTTTTTTAAAAACGAACACAAATACATACAGGATCTCAATGAAACATGATGTTTCCTCGAAGAGATTCCTTTTTTTTTTTTACTCAGTATTGTTAGAAAATTGTTTGATTTGATGAATTGAATAAAAAAAATGATATGGAACACGATAGCTCATAGACAACTCATTATCTGTACTTTCAAACCACAAAGACATTCAACCTGGACAGTTGTATCACTGGTTGTATTCTAAGCTTAACTGAAAAGACGGAAGTATGATTCGATCTTCTTTGCTGTCATGACTCGATACTATATAGCTGATTACGGTTAAAGCTTACTCGTAACCTTAAAAAATGAATCATTTGCCTGATTTGATCCATTATACAAAAAAAACAAAAAAAATCCACCTACTAGAATTGGCGATAGTTTTCGTCTAGTACTTTCCTCCGGCATTCTACAAGTTAAGGTCAATGGTGTTCAGCTTCTGATGAATTTTGATGAAAATATATCATTAACAAATTTTTTTCTTCGACAACGTAGAGAAAGCGATGAAATACTTAAATCGTGAAAATTACTGTACATTTCGAACGATCTCTTTTTCTTCCTATCTTTAAAAATTCATCTTTCATCGAATAATTTACGATCTTTTTTTATTGCGGTGAAAGTCGAAAAGATTCAATGCAATTTAGGAACTGATTATGTTCAGTTTTATTGGCGAAATGAAGATCCAGAATTGTAATCTTGTTTTTGCTGTCGACTGTGAAATTTTGATAGTAGGTAAATTTTATCGGCTTTTTCAGTCTAATAGGCAGTGAAAACGAATATTGTTTTTACTTCCGACGTTTCGGTGATTTATTTCACCTTTATCAAGGATTCTATAAAGGTTTTTTAGTTGTTTAGTGTGTGATACAATTGTTGGATTAGATATTGCAATTTAGTGTACTTACAAAAACGGTGTTTTCTTGTCTGGATTGGGTTTTTCAAAATGGTGAAACTGTCATTTTGGGTGAAGAACATCGGCTTTGTGTTGTCGGAACTGAATATAATATGTGAAGTGGGATTATTTGTACTCAGATAGGTTGAAAAATTGACTTACAATTTGGTTGTTGCACGACAAACAAAACGAACTACAACCAAACTATTTTTTCCTATTATTTTGGTTGGATATTCTAACGGGTACTTTAAACTGAACTGTACTGGTCGTTTCGAAAAACGGTAGTGGCTGTTATTGTGTTATTGGCTGTTACTGTGCTATTGGCGTTATTCTATTGTTTGCTGAGTGGTGTGGAGAGTATTTTGGTTAATGTCATTTTGTCTGCTGATTTTGTTGGTATTGTTTTTGATTGTGTGGAAGATTGCTGAATATGTTGTACTTAGGTTAGCTATATCTGTTTTTTTATTTACGGTATTGTTTTGTTGGGCGATGTGGCACATTTCGAGAAACTTCAAAGAAGATTCGCGATGGCTTTGATCCAGGATTTGTGTTGCTGTTAGGTCGAAGCGGTGTTCCTTTTCGATGCAGTGGTCCAGTAGTGCAGTTTTTTCCCGTAGGCTGTTTACTTTCCCATCGGATTTGTTGAGACCAGTTGCTAGCAGGTTTTCCAGTTCGGTGATATTGGTTTTGTGTCCGGCAATACGTCGTCTGAGTTGATTTTTCGTCATTCCTACATACTTCGAGTCGCAGTCTTTGCATGGTATGCAGTAAACGCAGTTGGCTATGTTTTCTTTCGGAATCTTGTCCTTCATGTTTGTGAATAGATCCCCAACAGATTTTATGTTGCGTGTAGCCAGTTTTATGTTGGAGTATTCCTCTTTTAGGGTTTTGTTGATTTTGTTGGATAGCGGAGGTATGTTCATGAATGAACGGTAAGTATATTCCAGGGTTGCAGAAGAGACTTCTACGGTAGGTATTGTTTTGTTTTTATTTTTATTTTTATTGATAAGAGTATGTCGAAGTGATTTCGGGTATCCATTGCACTTTAATTGTTCGTTGATAATTGCGTTTTTTTCCCTTTCCGTTGAGAAGGTGGATAGACGATTCACTCTTTCAACGAAGTTGTTAGCCATGTTAATTTTCTGATGGAGTGGGTGGAAAGAGTGAAAGTTTAGAAACCGCCCACTCGAAATTGACTTCATATACCAATCGGTTCTAATCTGTTGATCGTCGGTTCTTATTAGAATCATGTCTAAGTATGGTAATTTTTGATTTTCTTCGATTTCGTAGGTGAATTGGATATGTTCGTTGTAGCTATTGAATATGTTGTGAACATATTCAACTTTATCTTTGGGAATCGCAAGAATCAAATCATCGACGTATTTTTTGAGGATGGGTGGTTGGAAATCAAGTTTTCTGACGACGTTATTGAGCAACTCTTCCATAGTGAGATCCGCTAGTATGGGCGATATGGAGTTTCCCATACTTGTTCCAAATATTTGTAGATAGTGTTGTTGATTGAATTTGAAGTAGCTGCTGTCAATGCAGAAGGATATGATTTCCAAGAATAGATCTAAGTTTATGTTGGTATGGTTTTGAATCTTGTCCCAGTTGAATATCACGTTTCGCATAACTAACTCCTTGGGAATACACGTGAAGAGGGACACGACGTCAAGAGAGATTAGAATGTAGTCGGGTGGTAATGTTATGGTATTTATGTAATCGCAGAATGTGTACGAATTCTTTATGTTGTATGGGCTATCTAAAGAGTTTTGTAGAATTTTTCCCACATATTTAGATAGGTTGTATGACGGTGTTGTCATGTTGGGTACGACAGGTCTTAGTGGTAATCCACTTTTATGAGCTTTTGGTTGTCCGTATATGCGTGGACAGAGAGCTTTGTATGTGGTGAGACGTGCTGCGGTTGTCGAATCGATGAGTTTTAATGTTTTGAGTCTCTTAACTATGTTGTTATTTTGGTTCTGAAAGCGTGATGTTGGGTCTCTATCGATTCGCTTATATGTTTTTTCATCTTGTAATAGATTCAACATTTTGTTTATGTAATCTATTCTATACATGACTACTGTTTTATTACCCTTATCTGACTGTACGACAATTATATCGGGGTTTTCTTTGAGGAATTTGCGACTTTCTTTGATTGATGTGTTGTAGAATTTGAGGATTGGGTCCTTTGCCGGGGGATGGTTTTTTTGTTGGTATATGTAGTTTTGTAGGTGATTTACTATTCGGCATCTGGTGTTGTTCTGAATGTTTATATCTGGATTAGTTAGCAGGATGTTTTCTACGTCGGCGATGAGATGGTAAAATGGAATTTCCGTTATGTTGCAAATAGGAAGTGCGAATTTTGGTCCAAGGCTTAGTAATGTTGCAGTTGTAGGAGGTAGTGTTGTTTGGGTAGCGTTGAGTATTGCTTTGGGATTTGTATTTGGTTGTTCGTTAATTCGTGCATAGTTGATAAATAATTTATTGAATTTGTTGGTAGTTGCTTTGATCTTGGTTATTGTATGTTGTGTGAGATATGAATCTTGAGAATGGATGAATTGCGATGATATCTCGTTCGGCACGGTAGTCGATAATTTGGATTTAGCTGTGTTTATTTGCTTTTTGATTTTTTGAATATTGAAATATGTTTGCTTGATTTCGATATTTAGTAAACTTTTCTTGAATCGGTTGATGCTATTGTTCAGTTTTTTCAGAAATGGGCTATTTGTTTCCAACAATTGATATGTGCATCTAAACGTATTGTTTATGTGAGCTGGAAAGACTCCTTTACTTCGACATTTTATTAGAAAGGATTTTCTGGCTAGCATACAGCTAAGCTTTTTTGTTGAACGTGCTATGGTTTTAAATAGCAGTTGTATTTCAGCTCCATAGTTCCCTTTAATGTTTTCGTAGAAATTGATGTTCAAATTATTTGCCATTTTATTGTAATCTTGTTTTTGCTGTCGACTGTGAAATTTTGATAGTAGGTAAATTTTATCGGCTTTTTCAGTCTAATAGGCAGTGAAAACGAATATTGTTTTTACTTCCGACGTTTCGGTGATTTATTTCACCTTTATCAAGGATTCTATAAAGGTTTTTTAGTTGTTTAGTGTGTGATACAATTGTTGGATTAGATATTGCAATTTAGTGTACTTACAAAAACGGTGTTTTCTTGTCTGGATTGGGTTTTTCAAAATGGTGAAACTGTCATTTTGGGTGAAGAACATCGGCTTTGTGTTGTCGGAACTGAATATAATATGTGAAGTGGGATTATTTGTACTCAATTTTTCAACCTATCTGAGTACAAATAATCCCACTTCACATATTATATTCAGTTCCGACAACACAAAGCCGATGTTCTTCACCCAAAATGACAGTTTCACCATTTTGAAAAACCCAATCCAGACAAGAAAACACCGTTTTTGTAAGTACACTAAATTGCAATATCTAATCCAACAATTGTATCACACACTAAACAACTAAAAAACCTTTATAGAATCCTTGATAAAGGTGAAATAAATCACCGAAACGTCGGAAGTAAAAACAATATTCGTTTTCACTGCCTATTAGACTGAAAAAGCCGATAAAATTTACCTACTATCAAAATTTCACAGTCGACAGCAAAAACAAGATTACAATAAAATGGCAAATAATTTGAACATCAATTTCTACGAAAACATTAAAGGGAACTATGGAGCTGAAATACAACTGCTATTTAAAACCATAGCACGTTCAACAAAAAAAGCTTAGCTGTATGCTAGCCAGAAAATCCTTTCTAATAAAATGTCGAAGTAAAGGAGTCTTTCCAGCTCACATAAACAATACGTTTAGATGCACATATCAATTGTTGGAAACAAATAGCCCATTTCTGAAAAAACTGAACAATAGCATCAACCGATTCAAGAAAAGTTTACTAAATATCGAAATCAAGCAAACATATTTCAATATTCAAAAAATCAAAAAGCAAATAAACACAGCTAAATCCAAATTATCGACTACCGTGCCGAACGAGATATCATCGCAATTCATCCATTCTCAAGATTCATATCTCACACAACATACAATAACCAAGATCAAAGCAACTACCAACAAATTCAATAAATTATTTATCAACTATGCACGAATTAACGAACAACCAAATACAAATCCCAAAGCAATACTCAACGCTACCCAAACAACACTACCTCCTACAACTGCAACATTACTAAGCCTTGGACCAAAATTCGCACTTCCTATTTGCAACATAACGGAAATTCCATTTTACCATCTCATCGCCGACGTAGAAAACATCCTGCTAACTAATCCAGATATAAACATTCAGAACAACACCAGATGCCGAATAGTAAATCACCTACAAAACTACATATACCAACAAAAAAACCATCCCCCGGCAAAGGACCCAATCCTCAAATTCTACAACACATCAATCAAAGAAAGTCGCAAATTCCTCAAAGAAAACCCCGATATAATTGTCGTACAGTCAGATAAGGGTAATAAAACAGTAGTCATGTATAGAATAGATTACATAAACAAAATGTTGAATCTATTACAAGATGAAAAAACATATAAGCGAATCGATAGAGACCCAACATCACGCTTTCAGAACCAAAATAACAACATAGTTAAGAGACTCAAAACATTAAAACTCATCGATTCGACAACCGCAGCACGTCTCACCACATACAAAGCTCTCTGTCCACGCATATACGGACAACCAAAAGCTCATAAAAGTGGATTACCACTAAGACCTGTCGTACCCAACATGACAGCACCGTCATACAACCTATCTAAATATGTGGGAAAAATTCTACAAAACTCTTTAGATAGCCCATACAACATAAAGAATTCGTACACATTCTGCGATTACATAAATACCATAACATTACCACCCGACTACATTCTAATCTCTCTTGACGTCGTGTCCCTCTTCACGTGTATTCCCAAGGAGTTAGTTATGCGAAACGTGATATTCAACTGGGACAAGATTCAAAACCATACCAACATAAACTTAGATCTATTCTTGGAAATCATATCCTTCTGCATTGACAGCAGCTACTTCAAATTCAATCAACAACACTATCTACAAATATTTGGAACAAGTATGGGAAACTCCATATCGCCCATACTAGCGGATCTCACTATGGAAGAGTTGCTCAATAACGTCGTCAGAAAACTTGATTTCCAACCACCCATCCTCAAAAAATACGTCGATGATTTGATTCTTGCGATTCCCAAAGATAAAGTTGAATATGTTCACAACATATTCAATAGCTACAACGAACATATCCAATTCACCTACGAAATCGAAGAAAATCAAAAATTACCATACTTAGACATGATTCTAATAAGAACCGACGATCAACAGATTAGAACCGATTGGTATATGAAGTCAATTTCGAGTGGGCGGTTTCTAAACTTTCACTCTTTCCACCCACTCCATCAGAAAATTAACATGGCTAACAACTTCGTTGAAAGAGTGAATCGTCTATCCACCTTCTCAACGGAAAGGGAAAAAAACGCAATTATCAACGAACAATTAAAGTGCAATGGATACCCGAAATCACTTCGACATACTCTTATCAATAAAAATAAAAATAAAAACAAAACAATACCTACCGTAGAAGTCTCTTCTGCAACCCTGGAATATACTTACCGTTCATTCATGAACATACCTCCGCTATCCAACAAAATCAACAAAACCCTAAAAGAGGAATACTCCAACATAAAACTGGCTACACGCAACATAAAATCTGTTGGGGATCTATTCACAAACATGAAGGACAAGATTCCGAAAGAAAACATAGCCAACTGCGTTTACTGCATACCATGCAAAGACTGCGACTCGAAGTATGTAGGAATGACGAAAAATCAACTCAGACGACGTATTGCCGGACACAAAACCAATATCACCGAACTGGAAAACCTGCTAGCAACTGGTCTCAACAAATCCGATGGGAAAGTAAACAGCCTACGGGAAAAAACTGCACTACTGGACCACTGCATCGAAAAGGAACACCGCTTCGACCTAACAGCAACACAAATCCTGGATCAAAGCCATCGCGAATCTTCTTTGAAGTTTCTCGAAATGTGCCACATCGCCCAACAAAACAATACCGTAAATAAAAAAACAGATATAGCTAACCTAAGTACAACATATTCAGCAATCTTCCACACAATCAAAAACAATACCAACAAAATCAGCAGACAAAATGACATTAACCAAAATACTCTCCACACCACTCAGCAAACAATAGAATAACGCCAATAGCACAGTAACAGCCAATAACACAATAACAGCCACTACCGTTTTTCGAAACGACCAGTACAGTTCAGTTTAAAGTACCCGTTAGAATATCCAACCAAAATAATAGGAAAAAATAGTTTGGTTGTAGTTCGTTTTGTTTGTCGTGCAACAACCAAATTGTAAGTCAATTTTTCAACCTATCTGAGTACAAATAATCCCACTTCACATATTATATTCAGTTCCGACAACACAAAGCCGATGTTCTTCACCCAAAATGACAGTTTCACCATTTTGAAAAACCCAATCCAGACAAGAAAACACCGTTTTTGTAAGTACACTAAATTGCAATATCTAATCCAACAATTGTATCACACACTAAACAACTAAAAAACCTTTATAGAATCCTTGATAAAGGTGAAATAAATCACCGAAACGTCGGAAGTAAAAACAATATTCGTTTTCACTGCCTATTAGACTGAAAAAGCCGATAAAATTTACCTACGATCCAGAATTGAAAACCCAGAACAATCTTTCTAAATTCTTACCAGGCATAAAAATTTTCATTCATTCATGTTGACGGCGACATTTATTTTGGATCACTATTCCCAAAAAATATGATTATGAGCAGGCTTCCGAAAAGTACAGCTTTGCTATGACAGCCTTTTTCTTGTCGAACAAACTGTCTCGGTTTTCCTTACCACTCATTTGCAGCTGTACCGTCGGTAACGAATCGAAACGCTTCGGCTACATCACACACGTGCGGGAACGCAGGCTGTATCTGAACAATCGGCTCAAAGCTTGCGCTGCCGAAAATGTTGTGCTTTAAGCTGTAGCGAACCCAACCGACAGTTCGAGCATACGACCGAGGCGAAACGCGATGTGTGGTGCCGGTGCAGGTTAGGCGATATGATTACCTTCTATCCTATGGGGTCCTATGAGGAGGGTGATCAGGAAGATCATCCCCCCCCCCACCCCCATTCCCCCCCTTAAGCGAGAAAGAAATTCATACCTACGCTCGTTCGAAATTAACTCGGCCCGAGCGTGGATGATAACCCAAAGCGAATCTCGGCTACCGTCGGATGGAGTAGGTAATACTGTCATGCGAAATTCAACGCATTGAGAACTGTCACGAAGATTTTCCCAAAACTGTCATGAAGCTTAAAAAACATTCATACCCACGAACAAACTTTCGCATGACGAGGCCTCGCTGTACATCGCACGACCGCTCCTTTTAGAACTGTCGGGGAAGAAATATTCGGGAAGCTCTCATCGAGGTGCACGTGCGACGTTCGCACGTGGGTCATGGTCATGGGTCATGTCATGACAGAAATATTCCGATAATGTGAATGTAAATACCATTCATATTCACGTGATGTAAATAAATGTCAAGTGATGTAAATAAGTGTCACGTATGAGAAGAGTAAGCGATGAATGAAATTTGGGAACCAAATGGAAATACAAAAAAGGCGTCTCACTTCCATCTGTACCGTTGAGCCGTCAACACGTACGCCGGAGCATCGTATCGTTGCTGTGTACCTGCAGGAACATTTTACATTATTTATTTTTCCTTACCTGTATTTCAATCAGCACTTTTCAGTGCTAAAATTATTTTCATTTTCTTTTATTCATATTTTCTCTTTTCTTTCCAGCATGGGGAAGTCTTCGGCCGGAAGAAAACGGATTGCTGAACCTAATCCAGGGCCATCTGCCAAAAAAGTTGAAATTTCCAATTCATTCGATGTCCTTCATAACATCGGTGATGAGGAAATATTCATATTTAATTCTGATAAGAGTACTAAGAAACCTTCTTCTTCTTCTTATACTCTTAAAAACGAAAAGATTCCACCAATAACGGTCACGATTCCTGACTTCAATGCCTTTCGAAAAGAAATCGTCACTTCCGTCAAGGATGTGAAGATTTCTTTTCAGATCGGTCGAAGGGGAACTGCTCGTATATTGGCGGAATCTTTTAATGATTTTCAAAAGGTTTTAAATTATTTGAATAATAAAAAACACCAATTTTTTACGTACGACACTAGAAGTGATCGTCCATTTAAAGTTGTACTTCGTGGTCTCACTGCCGATCAGACACCGGATGAGATCACAGCTGAATTAAATTCTTTGTTAGGTTTTTCTCCAATTCAAGTAATTCAAATGAGGAAAAGAACCAACACGAATAATACCAGTAGTGTTGGTTTTGCTCCTGAACTTTATTTGATCTATTTTAAAAAGGATCAGGTTAATAATTTGCAAATTCTTGAAAAGGCTCGTCTTATGTTTCATTGTCGAGTCAAATTCGAACCTTTTCGTAAATCTTCTACCAATTTTCTTCAAAATATTACGCAATGTCGTCGTTGTCAAGCTTTTTGTCATGGCACTAAAAATTGCAGAATGAATGCCAGATGCATGTTTTGCGGCTCATTCGATCATGAAAAATCTAAATGCCTTTTTGGTGGTGATAAGCCAAAAACAGAATTTTTTAAGTGTGCAAATTGCGCAGGTAATCATTCCTCGAATTCGCTAGACTGTCCCATCAGGGCAAAAATTATTGCTTCTAGGAAAAATCCCAAAGTTTCCAGAAAAGTTTCTTCTCCTCCTTCCTCTTTTTCGTCTTCACACGTCGGGCCGGCAAACAACCTGCCTGTTCGCGGTCAGCCTCGGCCTACATTGGAATCACGGCTGGGTAATACCCGAAGTGATTTTAATGTTACCTGGGCTGATTCTGCGCCACAGACTCGTTGTTTATCGTTCTCAGAGGTGGTTGAAAATGGGTTGCCTTCTTCAGGTTTAACTAATAAAAATGGGAAAAAACCAAGTCTCAACGTTCATGCGAAGGCTTGGGAAAATCCCCGAAATTCAAATACCTTTTCTTCTCCTTCCTTTTCTGATCCTAACAATTTTGTTGATTTGGGTGAGATTACTGAGGAAAAATTAAAATTTTTGCATCAAAATTTAATGGAAATGATGCAACTTATGTTGAAAGCAAATTCAATGTTTGAAGCTTTCCAAACTTCTTTTAATTATGCTAACAAAATTATTATGACTTTGCGATTCCCTCATGGATCCAAATAGATGTTTAAATATTATGAATTGGAACGCTAGATCTTTGCTGGCTAACCAAGATGAATTCTTTTTATTTTTGAAAACTCATACATATTGCTGCCATCACTGAAACTTTTTTAAAGCCAGACAATAACTTGAAAAGCAATGCTTTCTTTAAAATTTTACGAAATGATCGACTTGATCGACAAGGTGGGGGTGTAGCTATTGTCATCAATAGTCGTCTCAAATTTAGACTTCTTCCTTCTTTCAATACAAAAGTCTTAGAAACAATTGGAATTGAATTAGAAACTTCTATGGGGAAAATTATAATTGTTGCCGCATATTTGCCTTTTCAATGTAGCGGTGAACAGAAAAATTTTTTGAAGGGAGATTTACAAAAACTCACCAGAAATAAATCTAAATTTTTTATTATTGGTGACTTTAATGCAAAACACCGATCTTGGAATAATATTTCATCAAATTCAAATGGGAATATTTTATTTAACGACTGCTCTGCAGGTTATTATACTGTTGAATATCCTAATGGGCATACTTGTTTTTCTTCAATTAGAAATCCCTCCACAATTGATTTGGTTCTAACGGATTTAGGCGAGCATTGTAGTCAATTAGTTACTCATGCGGACCTCGATTCAGACCACCTTCCAGTTACATTTTCTTTATCCCAAAGTCCCATTGCAAACCCTTTAAAATCAGTTTTTAACTTTCAAAAGGCTAACTGGGAGCGATATATGAATTTTATTGAACGTAATTTGAATGTAAACGTTCCACTTAATTCAATAGAAGATATTGATTTGGCTGTAGAAAATTTGACAATTTCAATAGTCAATGCTAAAGCCGCTTCAATACCTAAAGTTAAACATAAATTTAATCAACCTTTAATTGATGATGATCTTCAGTTTTTGATACGACTGAAAAACATTCGTCGACGCCAATATCAACGTACTAGGGATCCTTATTTGAAATTAATTTATTGCGACCTTCAAAAAGAGATCAAACGTCGTTTAAATTTCATTCGTAATGAAAACTTTGCCAAAGCAGTAGAGGACATAAAACCCTACTCAAAGCCTTTTTGGAAATTAACTAAAATTCTGAAAAAGCCCCAGAAGCCAATTCCTACTTTGAAAGACGGGGATAAACTTCTTTTAACGAATGCAGAAAAAGCTCAAAAATTAGCCCAACAATTTGAGTCTGCTCATGATTTTAATTTAAACGTTGTAAGTCCAATTGATGCTCAAATTTCCCTTGAATTTGATGATATTCTTTCTAAACAAAATGTATTTGAAAGTTCTTGTGAGACAAATATTGATGAACTTAAATTGATTTGCAAAAAATTTAAAAATATGAAAGCCCCAGGGGAAGATGGGATTTTCTATATTCTTATTAAAAAGTTGCCTGAAAGCACTTTAAATTTTTTAGTTAAAATCTTCAATAAATGTTTTCACTTGGCTTATTTTCCAAATAAATGGAAAAATGCCAAAGTAACTCCAATTTTAAAACCTGGAAAAAATGCTTCAGAGCCTTCGAGTTATCGACCAATTAGTTTGCTCCCTTCTTTAAGTAAACTATTTGAGAGAGTTATTTTGAATAGAATGATGATTCACATTAATCAGAAATCTATTTTCCCTGATGAACAATTTGGTTTTCGTCATGGACATTCTACTACACATCAACTTTTGAGTGTAACTAATATGATTAACGCTAGCAAATCTGAAGGATATTCAACTGGTGTTGCTCTTCTTGATATTGAAAAAGCTTTTGACAGTGTTTGGCACAAAGGTTTAGTAGCTAAATTAGCTCGATTTGATTTTCCTGTATATCTCACCAAAATTATTCAAAATTATTTGACTAGCCGAACTTTGCAAGTAAGCTATCAAAATTCATGCTCTGAAAGGATACCCATTAGAGCTGGTGTCCCTCAGGGTAGTATACTTGGGCCAATCTTATACAATATTTTTACTTCTGATCTTCCTGATGTACCAGAAGGAAAAGGTAGAAGATTATTTGCTGATGATACTTTGCTTTCAGCCAAAGGTCGAAATTTACGGGTGGTACGCAGTAGATTGCAACAAAATTTAAATTCCTTTTTGAATTACTTGAAAATGTGGAAAATTTCTCCTAACGCTTCCAAAACTCAACTTATTTTATTTCCCCATAAGCCAAGAGCAAATTTTTTAAACCTTATGAAAATCATTCCATAACTTTTAATGGGGTTTCTTTAGAATGGTCTGATCACGTGAAGTACCTGGGACTTACACTTGATCGGAATCTTACTTTTAAAAATCACATTGAAGATATTCAATCTAAGTGTAATAAATATACTAAATCTCTTTATTCTCTCATCAACAGGAAATCCAGGTTGTGTCTGCGAAATCAGATGGTAATCTACAAACAGGTATTCCGACCAGCGATAATGTATGCAGTTCCGAGAAGGCCATCCAGAGGATTCAGAACAAGGTTCTGAAAATGATTTTGCGGCTTCCACCTTGGCACAGCACCGAAGATCTTCATCGGATTGCGGGCATTGAATCGATCGAAGAGATGGCCAACAAAATCATCTCCAACTTCAGAGGCAAATCGATGCAGTCTTCCATCGCAGAGATTCGTTCTCTCTATAATTAGTTTTAATATAGGATAGTCTTAGTTTTTAGTAGTAAGTTTAAAATATTTTTTGACATTACAGGATGTTCTCCTACATAAAAATACTTGATTGCACTCAGCAAAATTAATGCAAATAAATAAATTATAGTGATTATTAAACTATAGGGCTCTGGACAGATCATCATTGAACTGAACACCTAATTTAATGTAATAATGTAATATAAATGTAATGATGAATTGGTACAAATAAAGACATATTAAAAAAGGCGTCTAGAAACGCTTATCTCTACTTTCATTTTTGTACTATTTATACAGGTCTGCCCCAATGGGGCATCGGGAGACCATGTGTATTGGGCTTTAGGCACTTCTTGTCCTCACTGTCCGAAGGTACAACTCGACTGGCTGGTTGTGTGATGCTGTGCCTGCCGAATGTATAGCCGAAGGCCTAATGGGCGTCGTCTCACTTCGTGTAACCGAGGATTAATCTTCGGCCACACAATATGGTTAGTTAGAATTTGCCGTAATATAACATTTGAAAATCAACTTGGCAAACAAAGTTGCAAAAAATTGTATTGGTGATATTTCTTATGCCCATTTTAACAATCATGTCATGACCGATTTATTGGAGATTTCAATGATCAGAACAGAAGCATGCTTTCATTTCCGAAAAATCTTAAACTATCGACATGTGAGGAAAAGAATGGGTCACTAGTCGCAGTTTTTGGCTCATGACTATGACATTATCCCGTCCCATTTCCTACACAGTAAATTAAGCGTCGATTTCCAGCAACAAAAATTGCTGGAAACGATCAGCAATCCAAAGATTTTCTGGAAACCAGCAAACGGTTTTCTAGTTGCTGGATTTGTTCAGCACCTGGTTGTGTTCTTGTCATTTTTGCTGAAAAATCAGGAATCGGCTTCCAAATTGCTGGACTTTCCAGAAATAGATCTAGTGGGCTGGAAATCAGCAATAGAGTTGTCAAATTGGAGTCTGTTTGTTTTCGTACGCTGAAGCGAAGTGAGACTCCATTTTACAAATTTTGGTTAGATCAATGTATTTATATTCATTTTCCTCTATTTTCTAGCAACCAGGCATCAAGTCAAGGATGAGTTTTTATTGGACAGATAGATATTCCATAAAAGATACCAAACAGAACTATTTTTCCAGAAGGTGGATGATCACACATAAAGCTGCTACCCTAGAGCAGGTGTTAGAGAGATGTAAAAAAACGTTTTTCTGGAAATAAACAAATCCCTTTGCAAATCCAGCAATTAAAATTGCTGAACATTTTGCTGGAAAGGTGGGGACAAAAACCAGGAAAATTTTGCTTAATTCCAGAAAAAAAAATTGCTGTGTATTTTTTATTCGCATGTCGGATTAAATATTTAGGAAAAAATGAAATAATAAATTCCGATCGATCCCAAAACATCAAAATTCAAATACAAGAACGATGCTTGAATGCTCTGAAACAAAAAAAAAAACTCTTGGCTCATATTGAAATTCTGATCTGTTATCAAAATTCAGAGTTCGTATTTTCGTAAGTTTTAGAGATCGTATTGAAACTTGGAAACAGATCTAAAATTCAAATTTTGAACTCAGATTCCGGCATTAGATTCAGAAACTTAAATGAGTTAAAATTTTCAAGATAAGTATTTCGATGAAGAATTCCAATTGCAAGAGATCGAAGACTTATAATTTTTATTGTTGTTTCAATTCCAAAACTACAAATTTTTAATCAAAGTCATGTTTTTTTTTATTTTAGAAAAAAAACATCCACAGTACTTTTATCATGAAGTTTTTTTCTTTGAAAAATATTGTCGATGAAAAAAACATCTGCTCGAATAAAAATTGCAGGGAATTGAATTTTTATCTATAACTCAACAAAACTAATATTTCAGTTATATCAAGAACCAAATTTCAAACTTAAACCTTAAATTTGGGTCGATATTGCAAAATCAAATTCGATCCGCAAAACTTCCATCAATTTGAATTTCTTTTTTAATTTTTTTTTCATTAACGGTAGAATTAGCTCGACAATTTAAAGATTTGGCTTATTGATTTGAGCATAGAATAAGTTTTTTTATTAAGAAATTAAGGGTTTAATTACACTAGTTTACAAAATTTTAAAAAAAATCGTGAACTTGATTAACTGACCAACATTTTTAATGTAAAATCAGGCGCTGAATCCTAAAATGATATTCAAAAAAATCTCAGTAGAACCGTTTTTGAGTTATGCTGCAAATATGAAATTTCGAAAAAATTAAAATAGTTCTTGTACTTAGATTTAAATATCTCGGACGGCATAACAGTAATTTGAAATCCCTCTTTTGCATATTAAAGGTAAATGAGTTTTCTATCGATCATCTGAACACTGTTTTTGCGTTTGACCAACAGTATTGCTGATATTAGTGACTTCATGAGAAAAAAAAATTATAAAAAACGCATTTTTTTAGAGAAAATTTTGTTTCAACGAAAGTTTTAGACTCGATGGTAGCATTTAAAAAATCTTATTTTCTTTTGCGCTTGAATGTCAATTTAGAACAAAGATTTCAAGTTGTTATTTATCAAAATCGGTTGAAAATTGAAGAAGCTATGGCTACTTTACCATAACTGAAATTTTTGGAGTTTTTAATAATTTAACGAACTGCAGTACACTTATCATAGTATAGGAAGAATGAAACATGATAAATCTCACTCGCTCCAAGTCAAAATTATTTATTAGCTTACCAGAAGTTCACATGCCAAGTTTCAGGTAGATCTGACCATAGGAAGGGGTTGCTTAAGTCTCAAACGTGAATAAAATTTTGAGGTATTTTGCCCGGAAGGAACGAAAAATTCTGGTTTTTCATCAATAACTTTTTTCATCACTAGCTGATTGTTTTTTATGGTTGATTTTCTTAAAGCCTGAATTGAGACAAATATTTCACCCGAAGACTGTAACTCGATTGGATTTGAAATAGAAAAGTTATTGCGGTTCAAAAGCCGCTAATTTTGTCCAACACGCAATGAGTACTTTTTACGCATTGTGTTTTATACGACCATTTTCGACCAAAATACAATCTTTGAACCGCAATAACTTTTCTATTTCAAATCCAATCAAGTTACAGTCTTCGGGTGAAATATTTGTCTCAACTTAGGCTTTAAGATAATCAACCATAAAAAACAATCAGCTAGTGATGAAAAAAGTTATTGATGCAAAACCAGAATTTTTCGTTCCTTCCGGGCAAAATACCTCAAAATTTTATTCATGTTTGAGACTTAAGCAACCCCTCCCTATGGTCAGATCTACCTGAAACTTGGCATGTGACCTTCTGGTAAGCTAATAAATAATTTTGACTTGGAGCGAGTGAGATTTATCATGTTTCATTCTTCCTATACTATGATAAGTGTACTGCGGTTCGTTGAATTATTAAAAACTCCAAAAATTTCAGTTATGATAAAGTAGCCATAACTTCTCCAATTTTCAACCGATTTTGATAAATAACCACTTTAAATCTTTGCTCTAAATTGAAATTCAAGAACAAAAGAAAATTTTTTAAATGCTACCATCGAGTCTAAAACTTTCGTTGAAACAAAATTTTCTCTAAAAAAAATGCGTTTTTTATAATTTTTTTTTCTCATGAAGTCACTATAATCAACAATACTATTGGTCAAACGCAAAAACAGTGTTCAGATGATCGATAGAAAATTTATTCACCTTCAATATGCAAAGGAGGGATTTCAAATTACTGTTATGCCGTCCGAGATATTTAAATCTAAGTACAAGAACTATTTTAATTTTTTCGAAATTTCATATTTGGAGCATAACTCAAAAACGGTTCTACTGAGATTTTTTTGAATATCATTTTCGGATTCAGCGCCCGATTTCACATTGAAAATGACCTTCAGTTTACTGAGTTCAAAAATGCTGTAAACTAGTGTTATTAAAGCATCAATTTAAAGCATCAATAAAAATTATCCATGTTTTATAACAAATGATTCAAACCAATGATGAGAGCAAGTTTCCATATTTGTTTCTTAAGGGTTCTTCTTACAAATCTAGCTCACCAGATTAGAGATTTCAGCATATATTTTCAAAAGATTCTATTAAATACAAAAAAAAATAATGTTCAAGAACTTAAAACTGAATAAGTAGAAGTATTAAGATATATTTCTTTTTTTTTTAATTCAAGCAAGTTGGAGCGAAAATATCATTGACGAAAAAAGTTTCCAAACTCCCCTCTAACGAGGGCATTCTTCCTAGGGCCATGACTAGTACTATAATGTTTACATCAGCAAAATTTGGTGACGATTTGCCAAGTGGTTTTTGAGATAGAGTCCAACAAAGAAATTATTTAACTTTAATTTTTTGACACCACGGATGCCATCTATAACGTCCAACATGAACCACTCTTTTTCCAATAAAAAGGCAACTTTTGATTAAGTCTTACGTATACTGAAACTGGACATCCAAAATTTCTCAATACTTTAAATTTGGTCGAAATTGTGACAAATTTTGCCAATTGTCCTCATATTTGACTTTTTATCATTTTACCACAGAATTCGCGTAGTGGCACGATTCCAAATTCGAACAAAACATTTTAGACTAACTGAAATTCTATGCAGGGAAAATGGTCGTTTTTTGACGAAGTCTTCTCTATATTTATCGTGTCAATCGTTATGTAATACTGACAGATCTGAAACTTCCACAGATCGTCAGCCTCCTCAAGTACTAGTCATCATTTTTTTTTTAGTTTTTACTTCTTGTTCATCTCAGAAACATCCGAGACTTGTCAACAAAAAATTTCTGGCTGGAAACCTCTATCTCTCTATCACAAAATATTTCAAAAAATTTCCCCGCTAGCGGTCCAAATATTTTGCGCTCGATTTGACCACCGTATTTTGTTGATTTACCGGTAGGCAGCTTTGTTACTTTGTAGAAATGAAGTCAATTCTGTTTATAAGTCAGCTAGACAAACCGATAATGGAAAAAATATCTTTTTTAAAACTATCCCCATTGAAATTTTTGGATAGCGCTTGATGAAACCGCTCACAATACTTAACTTCATGGAATCTATCATCTTCACTTTTATTCAAATTTTATCACACCGTTAAATCTTCTAGGTCTCCTTAAACGATTGACCATAAGATAATTGACTTCCAGTAGGGGAGTTACCGGATTTTCGACAAGCCTGCCCAAAAATTTTGGTCAATGAGCTTATTCATTTGAAACTATCTCAAAACCCACTTGACAGATCGTCACAAGAATTTCCACAAGTAAATATTACATGAAAAAGAAGCATCACTGAAAATTTCATTGATGTCTATTCATGCATTAAGAAGTTATTCACAACAAAGTATTGCATTTCGAGTATTTCAAATGAATACGCTCCTTTGGACGATTAAATCTAAGCATCAATATTTGACAATACCACTGAAGTAAATTGGTAAAATTCAGTGTCTTTGAGTTACTAAACGTTGCGTTTATATTGCCGAATATAGTTTCATTATAAAATTTTTCAAGATTTGAGTAATGTTTCTAAGTATAGTACAAATGGACGTAAATTTGACGCTTGTTCATCGGACAAGTTCGGTAATCGGACGTTTTTGGAACCTGAGACAAAGGCCAATTCTACTCAAAATCAGTCGTTTTGTTGAAAGTATTCCAAAAATTCGAGTGTTTTTTTTAATTCCTGTTCATTGATCGATCGTTTTTTTATTTTGGCAATATCAGGCAATACTGATATTTTCATATATTTTTCGTTAACTGTTTGTGGCTTTTGAAATTCATTCGATTCAAATTTTCTCAACCTTCAATAATGTAAGAATTATTGTAATGAAAACTTTTGGAGTTAAACCTTTGGACCAAAATAATGGTTCTGCCAAGGCACCCTCGGTATTCTGACGTTTTCGGTAATCGGACCCACCCTCCGCTTCTATCAGCACCCGACTAACAAGCGAGCACTGTATTTGAACAACCATGTGGTAAGATAATAAATTGATCATGTTTTGAATTTAAGTTGCAAATATCATTAATTTAAACTACTAGGTATGTACCTTAGCGAATTTTAGAATTAAATTATTATGGGCTTGGAATTTATTTCTTGAAGTAAGCAGATCGATTCAAGGAATGTCCAACAGGGTTGAGATAGCTCAAAACTGCAAAAAAGATAAGAATTCCATCATTCAAAAGCATCCAACATCAGTATAATGCTGAATAGGGTGAGTCCATCGATCAGTTGAATGATCTAGTAGATATCAAATAGGTACCTACCTACAAGTTATTTGAGAAATATATCAGGTGGAACTTTTTTAAAGTCTGTTTCACATAGAATCTTGTCGCATCTTTTCATTTACTGCAGCGTCCCTAGTTGTCACATCGCGAATCTATTGACAGTGTTTTGATCCGGATGGTTTGTTTACTTAGTGGTGATAATTTCATCAAGATTGAAGCAGTCAGTCAAAAGTTATCGACGATGGAACGCGAAAGGCGAGAGAAAATTCTGCACACTCACGTAGAGAAACCGACGTGGTCAGGAGTAAAGATCGCGAATTTCTGAAATATCCAAAATCGACCGTAAATTCGGTGCTGCAACGTTACCGGGAGACCCTTACGGTGGATCGAGCAAAACAAATCAGGCGTAAAATGGAACATATGGCCGGAAGCTGCTTGCAAAAGTAATTCGATGAGTTCATAATAATCCAGGAATCTCCTTGCGTGATTTGGCGAAAAAGTTCAAGACGAACCACAGTACAGCTCGACGAATTTGTTTGCGAGAAGGCTTGCGGTCGTATCATGCAAGCAAACACCCCAACAGGACGCTGAAACAAACCTGGTTGTCAAAACCAGGGCAAGGAAGTTGTACGAGAAAGTGTTGGCCAAGTACAACGAATGCATTTTGATGGGCGACGAAACTTACGTCAAAATGGGTTTTGGACAAATACCCGGTAACAAATTTCACCTTGCGAAGCGTTAAAGGGATGTTGCGGGTAGATACAAGTTTGTTTTTGCAGATAAATTTGCTCGTAAGTTGATAATTTGGCAAAGGATCTGTGGTTGTGGGAAGAAGACTAAGATTTTAATCACTGGGGACACAATGAATGGAAATGTTTACAAAGAAGAATGTCTCCAGAAGAGAGTTTTGCCATTCATTCGGTCCCACAAAGGTCCGGTGAAGTTCTGGCCGGACCTGGCAAGCTGCCACTACAGCCGGGATATCGTTAAGTGGTATAAGGAGAACAAGATCGATTTTGTTGATAAAAGTATCAATCCACCAAACTGTCCGGATTTTCGTCCCATCGAGAAATATTGGGCAATAGTTAAGGGCAAACTGAAGAAATGTGGCAGAACCCGCTCAAATGGAAAAGTGGTGGAACAAGATGGCGGATGAGGTTACCAGCAGTACTCTGCAGAAAATGATGGGTGGTTTCACAAAAAAAGTTTGAAAATTCATCCGAAAAGCTGACGAATGATTCTTATGTACATTAAAGTGCAATAAAAACCCTAGAAAATGACATTTTTACTTTTGTTGTACGTTATTTCTTTGCGGAGAAATGATCTATTTTATCCGACCAGATTCTATGTGAATCAGACTTTATTTCGTGGTTTGAAGTTTAAAATTGACTGCCCATCGAAGCTGAAAACCGCCTGATACCTAAGCTTCCGTTTGCACCGTTTCGGTGTGGTCGTGTTTGACGACTTAACACATGTAATATACACAACAATAAATACGATACCCCGAGGGAATCCTTAAGTAGATATCAAGTGCATATTTACATTAGTTGTGTCACACAACACACAACTTATGTGCCTAACTAAAGCAAGGAATGTGAAAAGCCAATTCAATATGATAGAAACGTGAAAAATGAATAAAGTTTTCAAAGATTAAATCACCAAAGCTTTTATTCCGGTTCTACTAATATCTTAGAAGCTTTTGTCACAATTTTTTCCCACATTTTTTTTAAATTAAACCTTTCAAGTTTTAATATCACTGTTGAGATTAAATTCTTTGCTCGGGTAGATGCAATTGTAGTGCCATTAATTAGGTAAAGGATTTTCTCCAAGCAACTAGCAATGAAAAATTTGCTTTGGTTTGGCGTGGCATCAATAATAACCGTCACAGAAATTGTTGGATCCAATCACACAACTGCTCTAAGACGTTTTCGGTGCTCCGAGAGGCATGCGTTTTTTTGTGGTCATTGGTCTTGCGTATTCCGTACGCAAGTAGTTTAAAAATAGGAGTGGGCTCGTAAATCGACATGTAGATCCGGCTCGAAGGACCACATAGACTTATCGAGCGTAAGTATGTGTAAGCTTGAGAGCCAACATTTTACAAATAAAACGGTCGTAAAAAAAGGAAACTTCCCATCACAATATTTTGTAAGTTTTTCTTTTCTCATTTTCCGAATATTGTTATTCGATTCCAAATTAGTGTTTTTTACAAGTTCGTGCTAAAGTTATTATTGGAATTGATTAGTACTTGCGGTAAGCCAACGTGGAAAGTTATATCATTAAACCAAAACCCAAAATCCAAATCACAATAACTCACCTTTTTTCCTATTTTTTTTTTCTTCAAAGGGCATGTCATCGCTTAAAATAATTCTATGTTACAAATTGAAAACAAAAATTAAAACCAAAACAATCAAGCAAATGAATGTACACGTCAGTTGGCTTACTTTTCAATGTTAATTTGTTGTTAATATCCTGTTTTGTTCACTTGTTTCACAGAGTGTGTAATTTTTCTTTGTTTTGTTGCTTCTTTGGATGTCTGTGTGTTTGTGTGTGAGTGTCAGTGTGTTGTTTGTTTGTTTGTTTTTCTTTTTTTTTTGTTTCTTACTCAGTAGTATCAGTTGTTTTCTCATTCATCATTATTTATAATAGTCATTTACACATATTATTTTAACCGATGATTTTTTTAGAGTTAGTTATTGCTGGAGTACTCGTTGGCACAGGAGTGATAGGTTTGAAGGCTATCGAGTTAGTTTCATACTTGTAAACGGTGCTGTTGTTAGATTTGACGCCGGTCAGCGAGGACGACGTGCCGACGGCCAACGTAGCCGATCCTAGTAGGCTGTGATGATGTTTGCCGCCGCCTCCGTGATGTTTGTGATGGTGATGATGATGTTGTTGTTGTTGCTTTTGTTTTAGCTGATTTGCCTCGGGGTCACTACTGCTGTCGTCTTCACTTTGCGATCGACTCGGGTGTTGGCGCACCGTAGCAAGCGTTGCCGTGGCAAGCGTAGTGTGGGCTCGGGCTGCTGCGATCGAACGACGACTGCTGCTACCGGTGGTGCTGCTGCCGCTAATACTGGACAATGCGCTACTGTTGTTGTTGTTCAAGAAGGGATTCGTGGAGCTAGTTGGGAACTTGCTGCTGCTGTTGTTGCTATTGCTACTGATAAAATTGCTGCTACTATTCATGTTGTTGTTGTTGATACTGTTGCTGGTATTGCTACTGTTGCGATAGTCTCGCAGGGTTTTCGAGTTTATCGAGTGTGATTTGATCTTGAGATCGCGTACGGTCGCCTCCACCGTTTGGGATGATTGGAAATTAAAGCTATGATGTTTTTGTAAAGGCAGTTTAATATGACGTCGATTGGATGAGGCCAGATTTTTCTTGATCATCTGATTGATCTTGGCCTGATTGCTTCTATCTACGGGGAAGAGTTCCTTCGGTATCAGTATACGTGTCTGGTGTTGGGTGATCTCGAAATAGTGGTTATCGAACGAAGAAGGGTACTGAATGTTGGGCACAAGATGGAGGGGTAAAACGGAAGTTTTGGTTTGGGTTAGAGCATGTGTTAAGAGTTTAGCTAAGCTGGGTTGAGTGGACTTACCTCATTGCTTGAAGTGAATTCGTCGGTTGATCTGGGGTCGGTTTCATATCCCGAACTGATGGGGAGATTCATGTAGATTGGATCGAGCTGCTTGCTGTACATCTGGATGTTTTTGGAGATTAGCGAATTAGTAGAAGCATACTTCCGGTGCCTCGGAGCCGGAATGGGTTTGATGCAATCGTAGTAACTATTAGAAACGGCGCTGTTTGACCGGCTACTAGATTTACGAGATTTGCGACCCAAGCTGATTTTGTATCTCTCGTGATTATCGAGAGCGAATTTGCTGCCGATTCCACCCGTTGTAGCACTTCCACTCATGGGAGATTCGTGTATTTGAATAGAATCAGTGAGATTTTCGTACAACGGAGTCACCGTCTCCAGATCGATGAGTTTCTTGTTTTCTCCAGCAATCGAATTGCCAACAGGCGGGCGTTTCAGTGACTTTCCAGATGAGAAGCTGTGGGTCGATAAGCTGTCACTGTTGTCTAGAAGGAGCTGCTGAAGCTGGGCCGAAGGTTTCTTCCGCTCGGCAGTCTTGCTAAGGTAAGGATTAGTGTTGCTGTTGTTGATGCTGGGTGAATCCTGGCTATTGGACAGCGAAGACATATTGCTTTGGTTAGTGAGCATGGTCGATTGGCTAGTGTTATAGGAGGAAAGGTCCGAATTCGGTGGATGCTTCAGGGTACCATTACTGTCTCGTTGCTGGTAGTTGATGTAATTGTACGGATGGGTCGGGAAACAGGATGGTGTTAGCGACTTGTTAGGGCATTTCACTGCTGGCGCGAGACTGTTCTTAACTAGCATGGCCTGCGGGAGCATAGAACACACAAAAACGATACACTCACAGAATTCAATACAAACCATCATCGATGTTCAAGCGGCAAATGGACTAACTACAAGCGAAAAATGACTCAATTTTTTTTAAAAGATCGTTTTCACTTACCTTTTTTGGGGGAGTTTGTAGCCCATGGAAAGGAAGGTTCTCATATTCGCCTGGTTCGATTTGGGATCCTCCAGCAGTAGATGACTCTCCAGTAACTGCAAGTAATCGAAAATAAAATCGGATTAGTCAACTTTTAAGGAAAAAACCTTCTCATAAATTTCAAACATATTTTACTTCAATTGAAATTTTCCATTTAGGGACATCTAAAGTTCCTGAAAATTTGGTCATTACCTATCACATCTGCACCAGCTGACGGTACATTCTCATTTCTATCATCGCCTGTTTGCGGCGATTCTTTGGCGGTGTGCGAGGTGGGGATTTGAGGCTTTTTAACATAAGTAATAACTGTCAGTAAATCAGGCGCACATACACGAACGGAAGAAGAAAAGCAAACGTATTAAGTGTGTTAAAATGTGGGACAAAATAAGAATCATAAAAAAACACAATCAAACAATAAAAATTTAAAAAAAAATACCATTCTGGGTCGACAGTTTCAGCAGATCGATACTGTTTCGCTTCTCGAAGAAGCGGCGAATTCTCCACCGAACAGTTTTGTCATACTGTTGGATATTTTCCGATGCGTCCGGTTCCGCTTTCGGGGACCTATTAGGGGTTTTCGGCAAAAACGGAACAGGGCTGTGTTACTTATTTTCGGTTTTTGGTAAGAATAATGTCCTTTACCACATTTACTAATAACCATCACCGATTGGGAAGTAAGAAGAATCCCTTCACCAAAAATTCGTTTCCTTTCTTGTTGTCTAATTGTTTTCAAATATCTATAAATAATACTTTTAAAAAACGGAACTATAACTTTAGTACCTAAAGTTGGTGAGTCCCTTTAAAATAAGGATTTTGAAATCAATTTCAAAAGTTACTAGAGTTTCCAACAATTTTCTACATGAAAGATTGAGAGAGTTCGACCACTTGACTGACTTGACTGACATGACTGACTTGACTGACTTGACTGACTTGACTGACTTGACTGACTTGACTGACTTGACTGACTTGACTGACTTGACTGACTTGACTGACTTGACTGACTTGACTGACTTGACTGACTTGACTGACTTGACTGACTTGACTGACTTGACTGACTTGACTGACTTGACTGACTTGACTGACTTGACTGACTTGACTGACTTGACTGACTTGACTGACTTGACTGACTTGACTGACTTGACTGACTTGACTGACTTGACTGACTTGACTGACTTGACTGACTTGACTGACTTGACTGACTTGACTGACTTGACTGACTTGACTGACTTGACTGACTTGACTGACTTGACTGACTTGACTGACTTGACTGACTTGACTGACTTGACTGACTTGACTGACTTGACTGACTTGACTGACTTGACTGACTTGACTGACTTGACTGACTTGACTGACTTGACTGACTTGACTGACTTGACTGACTTGACTGACTTGACTGACTTGACTGACTTGACTGACTTGACTGACTTGACTGACTTGACTGACTTGACTGACTTGACTGACTTGACTGACTTGACTGACTTGACTGACTTGACTGACTTGACTGACTTGACTGACTTGACTGACTTGACTGACTTGACTGACTTGACTGACTTGACTGACTTGACTGACTTGACTGACTTGACTGACTTGACTGACTTGACTGACTTGACTGACTTGACTGACTTGACTGACTTGACTGACTTGACTGACTTGACTGACTTGACTGACTTGACTGACTTGACTGACTTGACTGACTTGACTGACTTGACTGACTTGACTGACTTGACTGACTTGACTGACTTGACTGACATGACTGACTTGACTGACTTGACTGACTTGACTGACTTGACTGACTTGACTGACTTGACTGACTTGACTGACTTGACTGACTTGACTGACTTGACTGACTTGACTGACTTGACTGACTTGACTGACTTGACTGACTTGACTGACTTGACTGACTTGACTGACTTGACTGACTTGACTGACTTGACTGACTTGACTGACTTGACTGACTTGACTGACTTGACTGACTTGACTGACTTGACTGACTTGACTGACTTGACTGACTTGACTGACTTGACTGACTTGACTGACTTGACTGACTTGACTGACTTGACTGACTTGACTGACTTGACTGACTTGACTGACTTGACTGACTTGACTGACTTGACTGACTTGACTGACTTGACTGACTTGACTGACTTGACTGACTTGACTGACTTGACTGACTTGACTGACTTGACTGACTTGACTGACTTGACTGACTTGACTGACTTGACTGACTTGACTGACTTGACTGACTTGACTGACTTGACTGACTTGACTGACTTGACTGACTTGACTGACTTGACTGACTTGACTGACTTGACTGACTTGACTGACTTGACTGACTTGACTGACTTGACTGACTTGACTGACTGGACTTGACAAATGTCAAATGAACCGTCTTTGAAATATATTACTTACGTTCAATACTTCTATTTGACTGCAGTCATATTTGAAGTAAGTGCATTATCCCACTTTTTCAACTTCACGAATAAAACTATGTTATCAAAAAGTCAAGCTATACAGTTTGTTATTGATAATATTTTCATCAAAATTAAAAACTGAATTAGCACTACGAGTGTGATCAAATTAAAATAAACTCAATCGATTCCAAATGAAATAAGCAAAATTTTTTATACCAAACGGTTCTCTGAGTTCGCTAACCGCATCGGCTCATTTACCCTATTATTCCTTCTTAAAAAAAATTGTTCGAAAAAAGGTTTTCTACATTCTATCGCAAAAACCCTCCTTCGGCATTCGCTCGAGCCAAACATCCATTGTTTCACACGAATACGTCGCATTTCAGTCGCACGCACACACGAATGGTTGAGTTTTTTCAAAAGTAATTATCTTGACTCAAAACCTTTATCAAACATCTTGAAAACGTATGTATCCCAAAATCAAAACTCTCCAACAGTTTTCAAAACTTTTTCAACTGTTGATAAAAGTTCGGTCCTGAATATTTAATTTCAGATTAGATTAAACTCATTTCGAAAGATTGATTCTATATTACCAATTTAAAAATTAGATTTCTGTTTCATATTTTAGATTCTGTATCCCGTTAAGTATTCTTGATTTTCAGTTCGAATCATTCAACCAAAATACCGAGCAATATCTGGGCAACTGTGGGTGAAAACTCAGAATTTATAGAATAGTATTTAGTAAAAAATCTTTCTGTTTTTATCAAAACACTCCAGCATATTTTTCAATGGCTTCATTAGCTTTAGAAGTCTTTTATAAAATCATTCATGTGTGTTTTGGTAGCAAAAATAAATAAAAATATGTAGTTACTAGATTTGATTTCTTTGTTTGTTTTGCGAATGAATTAAAAAAATCCGGGAAAAACCCAGGCATTTCCAACAAGCCGATGGACCGTTCTTAAATTTTGTACAAGTCCGAATAAAACCAAGAAATCTAGCAAGCTTAAATGCGTTTTGTTTGAGTATAGAATCAGTTTTTTGTGAAGATCTTAGCCTTAAAGTTGCGAGTTTTTTTTATGAAGCGTTAAGAAATAAATGAAGAATCTTGAAGGCTTCATTTGAAGGAAAAACAATGGTGAAAATGTATAGAATACTAAAGAGTAAAAGTAAGAGATATATTTTACGGTTTTTATCAGATTTATTTTCAACTTTTGTAAACTCGATTAAATTTGAGATTTTTATTCAAAACTGATTTTTTAAATGATCTATAAAATAAATAATGTTAAACATCAATAAATGAATTTTCAGCTAGATTTTTCACCTTAAGATTGATAAAAAATTTTTGTCAAAAAAATTATTGTTTATTATTTATATTATTTATATAGAACCTGTCACAAAAAAGTTTCAAATTTAAATCCATTCTTTTAAACAGAGCGCAATCTTCAGAAAAAATTCAAATCACATTTGAAAAAAGTGTTTTTAGGTGTTTTTTGTGTTCAAACTGACAATGATTGAGTATCAAATATTAAATTTGAATCAAAAATAAAAATTTTGAAACTGTGATCTATTGCGATTTGAATCCTTAATGAAATTGACATATTAATATTCAAATTATTGATTGAAAATTCTGAGCTCCTAATCGATTTCTGTATTCAAATTCCAATCAAAAACTCCCAAGCGAATTTAGTTTCAGAGTCCCAAAACGAAATCTCTTACATTAAACTGTTTTTGATATTTCAACTCTGCATCATAAATTCCATATAAAAAAGTCTGATTTTTCAATTATTATGTTTTCATTTTTCGAAGTGATGAGGGAAAAAAATCTAATCAACGTTTAAAATACAAAACCAAGATTCATATCAGGATTTTGTCCCATCGAGGATCTGAATTGTAAATCTAGAATAATTAACTCGATTACATGCAAAGAATTTTAATTTTTACATTTTTTAATTTTTTTTTATTTGCAATCAGATCATCCAAGACGATTCAAACCTAAGCTTATTTGATATTTTTACCCACTTCTACAGCCCGGATGGATTTTGATCTTAAAACTTTGCAAATCCGGGCATTCGAATTCAAAATTCCAAAATTGTTTATCGAAACTCATCTTCCAATTTATTTGGATCAATGTTTTAATGTTTATTTGGATAAAATTAGCTAAAAATGGCTTTGGACGCAAAATACCTAATTCTGATTACTCCATCAAAATATTTTTTTGATTTTGCAAAACGACAAAATGCAAATGACAGATTGTCACCTTATTTTGCATACGTAAATAATACATTAGAAGCTAATTTTACTGCAGATTTCAACTAATTCCATCCTTGCAATCAAAAGTTATTCACGAGAGAATACTTTGAATTTCGAGAACAGCCCTTAGTACACAAAATAATATTTCTATGTTCTTTTAGTTTGGGATTTTTCGCAAAACCACTTGAGAGATTGTCACCTAATTAGATTACTAGGTAAATTGCTGAAAATTTCAATAGATTCCATCCACGCAATCAGTAGTTATTCACAAACGAGTTACAGTCCTTATATTCCTATCAACAAGTAAGATTTTTGTTGAAAAACTGCAGTAGAATTGTGAAGCTAGGATAAGGTTTCGAGGCTTTGGACTTAGTTCTGAGTCAAAGTTGTAACTATTGAATCATTTCAATTGATCATGAAACATTGATTTAAAATCTTAAATTTTGAGTTTAGAGAGGGATATTTTGCTTGACATTTTTAGAACCTCATGAGGAGGAAGGGGGGATGGTTCAGCCCCTAACCCCTTCCTCGTTCCTACGGCCATGATCCCGTTTATATAGAAATTGTTTTATCGGATCTTTACAGAGTACATCAACTAAATAGTATTTTAAAAAGCATCTTGTTGTAATACTACAGAAGCTGTATTACGTGAAGCCGCAAAGAACAGACGTACAGCTCGAACAAAAAATCGTCAAAAAAGTGAGTAAAATTTCAAATGACCAAATCACCAAAAATACGTTGGGAATTGACTACAAACAGTGCCATCTTTTGTGTCGTTCGAAAGTTACATATTAACTTTAAATTTCTAAAAAGCGTATATGGACTCACAAAAAAAATCAGTGAAATAACTACAGCTTTGGTTTAAGTTTTCGCACATCTTGAACAGTAATTTATGTGAGAAAACGCATCGCCTGTCAAACAAGAAAATTCTTGACAATCAGTTGCACGCAGCAGTAGTCATTCTAGGCATCTCAAAGCGGGTTACTTCCACATATCACTTTAGCATCCTGCTGTTTAAAATTTTGTATTTCTAACACATTTGAAGGAAACAGCTAATGACTTTTATGTTTTTTTTTTGTTCATGCAACATGATGAACGTATTAGAAACTTCAACAGCGATTTTCTTGAAGCATGCTTATTGAAAACTGACTGATACTTAGCCATTTTTTCTCAGCTTTGTTTTGACAATTCTGCTGTGTTTGGAGACATTTGGTGGCCCAGTCAAAACACAAAAATTGGTTCAAAAGAGGTGTTGGGATTTTAACTCAAGTCTCGTAGGCTAGCTTGTACGTCTGTTCTCTGTGGTGAAACTGTTTTATTATATTTGTTTGTTTTCCTAAAGTAAGTTTGCGATCACATTTTACAGGACCTATAAATTGTTACGACAAACTGGATATATAAAAGATGATTCATTTTTAAAAGTCACATTCTGATTCATTCCACACAAAACATCGTTGATAGTTTTGGGTTGAAGAAGTATCATATTAAATCATCTCGAGTCAAAATAATGAACCAGTGTTCAGATTGTAAATAATCAAGATTCTTGTTAAAATATCATGCAGTATCATTTTAATATTAAGACGCGATCATACTGCCCTCTAAACCATTATTGATATTCAGCTTAAATCTAAACACTACTCTACATCTAAACTACATTAAATTTAATATGTTTTAAACATTGTGAAAGTAAAAATAGGCTTACCTTTGGTTCTTCATGAACGAAAACTCGGCATCTTCGATATCTTCAATGTGGATGGATGCTGTGTTTTGTTTTGGTTTTTTGTTCGAATGTTGTTATGTAATTTGGAAGTGTAGCCAATGTGTATGTTTAAAGTTTGTTTTTTGTTTTGTTGGAGATCCGTTTTTTTTTTGCAATCAGGTGAAAAATACAGGAACAGGACAGCACACACGCGTACAAAAACATTGAGAATAAGAGCGGTTTGCAGTTTGCAAGGTTTTTGATTGCGTTGAACGGAAAACGTGGATGGACGTCACAAAAACAGAGATTCGGATTATTTGAAATATTTGATTTGATAATCGAATGGAAACGGACGGGACAAGAATGAAAAAAAAAACGAGAAAAAAAAGCAAAATGAGTACAGATTAGGTGATTTGTGTTGATGATTTATATGATTATAGGGGTAAATGGAATTTAGGTGGGATGAAATTTGGCTAAAAATGTTAAGTAATAGAAAAAGTGATCTAACATGCGAATGGATTTAGTTATAAAATCAACACTAGATTGATATGAAATGACATTTTTACAAGTTTCATACCACATGACTCCTAAGTTTGAGTTTAAAATTTTAATTTAAGAATTAAACCTGAATCCCAACTGATTTTGAGAAATAGTTTACGTCATTTTCATAGATAGGATTGTCTTTAAAAGAATGAAATGATGCGATGAATGTGTGATGGCAGTATGAAAAATCCGTTGATCGTACAAATTCTACTGGGTAGCTGCACGTTGTAAAGCGATAGAATCAGTACAATTGAGCTACTTGAAAAATTAGCTGTGTTAGACGAAACTTCAGTCAGCCAAGTAAGTATGAAAAATCACAACACAACAAACAATGTTAGAACGATTTAAATTATCTCTAATGATACTACCTGCCATTTTGACTCTATAAACAGTCTTTTAAGAGAGTGATTGAAACTACCTTCTAGTAGGTAAGTAGGACAGATGAGATCCCATGAGAAAAGGGTCTGTGGGTCTCGGGTGCGTGGGTGACGCTTTTTGAGGTTAAGTGCAAATTGTTTACGGAACTAAATTCCGGCTAGAACGGCTTGTACGGATACTTACACTTGTCCTGCCTTCTCTTGCGCCGGCAGATGCAAATGATGATGATGCAGATGAGTATCACGGCCAGAAGGAGGGCGGCCACAGCTGCTATCAGGATGTACGGCGTTAGGATGTCGCCCTTCAGCCACCACGCCACATAACCTACAAAAGACACACGGCGGTGAATTAAAAGGAGAGTTGTTTTTCGGGAAAAACAAGGGACCATTTTCCACTTACCGGCCACTTCAATCTCGCACGGGATCCCTAGTCCGACGCTGTTGCTGGCCACACAGACATAGGTTCGCATCGCAGACACGTCGTTATCCAGTATCAGCACACTCTCGTACGCGTCGCCTCTTGTTTTGTGATTCTGCAGGGTATCGTTCTCGTACTTGAGACTCCACTCGAATTCCGACTCCTTGGGGCTGCCGATGGCGGTGCATATCAGCAGGTCCTCATCTTTCACCTCTTTCCGCACGATGGTGCACGTGGGCTTATCTGCAATGAATGAGGAAGGGGGGGTATTATTTGGCGAGCGACAAAAGCGGTCGTATCAAGATATTCTATTTGTGGCGAAAATATCTCCCGTTCGATGGCCACAGAGAACAGACTAAATGTTCTAATTACTCGAGCATATTTTGGTTTTATTAAGTGACTTCAGCGTCTATTCTCTGTGACATCGAATAACAGTGAGATGGTTGCTGGGGAGTTATCTTATCGAACCGAGCCAATATTAGAAGTGTTTTCGAAACGAGAGGAAATTTTCCCCAACATGGGAAGAAGCAAACTCCGGGATCTGGGATCCGGCAAAGGAGAATAGCTTACAATGAATATCGATAACGGCATCGGTGCTGTGGTTTCCGTGTTTGTTGGACGCTGTGCATGTGTAAATTCCGGCATCCGATCGTTCCATAACGTTATTCACCGACAGAGCGCTTCCCCGGGAAATAACATTTCCGTTCCGGGTCCAGACGAAGGTCGGTTCCGGGTAAGCCCGGGATGAGCAAACAATTCGGGGCGGAATTTTCCCTTCCTCAACGGAGATGGCCGGCGTTGTAAGGGTTGTGTTTTCCGGTGGATCTGGAAAGGAAAATCAAAGGATGAGTTTCGAGTTGTTATGTTTTTGGCCAACCCGCTGCGCATATTGTCTTACATTCCACTCCGAAGTAGGTTGTGCTCCGGACTCCGGGGCCTGCCGAGTTGTTCGACGACACACACGAGTAGTTGGAGCTGTCACGGATGCGATCCAGCATACCACCGGGCCAAGCGGACATGTTGAAGTGCTGCAATGAGATTTTTAATCAAAATTATTCCCTAATTAAATTACCCTCATCAGCATCTTACCAAAACAGAATGAACACTTTCGAAGTCTCCGGTTGCCGGGTCTGCGGGTCTATACTCCCATCGGATAAAGTATCGCTCGTCACTATTCTCAATTCCAACTCCATCTTTGAACCAGGAAACCTTACACAGTGGGACGCACTCGACTCGACAAGTCAATGAAATATTGCTAGTCGCAAACAGTGCTCCCGTATAAGGATTCAGCTTCTGGATAAACGCAGGTGGGGCATGAACATCTAAAGCCACCACAGCCGCATTTCCCTCGCCACCATCGTTATACGCATAACAAGAAAAGTTCGTCCTCGAGTCCAATCCAACTGGATCAACAGTCCAGGTGGGAGTCACCACATCCATTACCGGTTTTCCACCCCTTAGCCACCGATACCTAGTGGCAATGGGATTGCCTCGATCCTCAACCGTACAGTTGAAAGTCACACTTCTCCTCTTGATACCAATCTGAGGGTAAAAGGCAAGTGTAGCATTCCCCGGTTCATAGTAAATATCCAACGGATTGTCATCGCTGGTGTCGCCCCAACCGGCCACATTGAATCCCTCGCAGGAGTAGTTTCCGATGAATTCGCGACCCACGTTCTGCAACAGCATCTTCGTTGGATCCACCTCGCACAAATTCTCGTCTCCCAAGCCCTCGCCATCGCATTCGGGGAGTTCTTTCAAGAATTCACCATCCAAGAACCATCGAACCTTCGAAAGGATCAACGGATTGCCGTCCTCGATATTACACAGCAGCGTTATGTTAGCCTGTTCGTTTTCCACCACCGGAGTGTTGGGTTCCATGTTCAGCGATACGGTGGGTTTGTCTAAAAAGATGATTATGAGTTAGAGTTCTAAAGTTATTTTTGTGGAAACATCATGAACTTTTAACGTTAAAAATATCAGTATATCAATTAAGTCGTTTTTAATAAAGAAAATAAGTATTGCTTCGTGTTTTCAATATTACTAAAATACCGTCGTAATTTTAATATAATGTAAAAAAGTTATCATTGATTGATAACAAAATGATCATGACAAAGCATCTCATTTTCTCAGCTTCCATTTTTCGATGCCGTAAAAAAAATTACCCAGTATGACGGATTGGCTTAAGGTTATCACCTTCAAACTTTATATCAATTTCATTAACCTATACCAACAGTGTTGATGTAAACAATTTTTTCGGACAATCACCAATTTTTTTTAAATAAATATTTTAAATGGTTACCATTCTTGGCCAAAATTCATCAAAATGCAAATCAAAGATTCGCTTTTTAAATCTCGTTTCCATTTACTGGAATATGATTCTTTTGCATCACGCAATTGTAGATTTCAAAATTTCATCCATACAAACATTAATTTTTATGATTTCACCTAGTAATTTTTTTTTGTAATATTTTATACCCCTAAATGTATGTAGCACCTTTATGATTATCTTTAAAATCATTTTTGACAGAAAAAATGTTAAATTCAACTCGCAAAAAACCTAAAATTTCTTCAATTGATGGTTTATGCCTTATGACACCATAAATATAGAAAGAACTATTAATTTTCAAATGTTTTCATTTGATTTTTCATTAAAATCAAAGCTTGTTGAAATTTAACCCTTTTTTTTAGAAGGTGAAAATCGTATGTTTTTGGTAAATTAAAAATAACTGGTGAAACCAATATTTTTTCGGACTACGTCAATTTGATGTCCCATCAACTTTAAACTTTTGATGAACAAACGACATGATGATCTGTGTACATTAAGTTTTTAGACGCCATTGAATTTGGAAAGTGTTGAAAGATGTCCAAGTTGGCCACTTTATAAATAATCAGATTGAGTGAACTTAAGGTGTCAAAAGTTTACAAACAAAAATTCTGAAAGATAAATCATCTTGTGTTTTTGTGGTAATAGAGCTTACTAATTTTTGTAAAGAACACACTTGCATTCATCTGATATCAAAAGTGTTCGAGGTTCTGAGTGGTCCCGAAAAGGTCTTGTATTTTTTTTTAATGTGGAAATTGGAAGTACAAAATTGTCCAACGTTACGTTCTGCCTTCAACGAATTTCCACTTAATCTCTTCAGCTTTATCCAGATCGAGATCGGGGTCTGTTATTTAAACAGACCGAAATCCGTGACTTTGTCGATAAGATATTTCCGATATTTCATTTTATGTGAGTCACGAAAATATGCCACAAAATTTTAATTTTTCTTAATATCCAGATCAGGTTTCCTACTAACAATGTTTTACAATAATGATGTAGCTTATTTTAATGTGAATCCAATTCGCTTCTACTCAAATTAATTTTTTTCGAATCCAATCCAATGGTTTCAATCCAATCTATTCAAATTATTCTTGACTTTATGCTTACGTTGTATTTTCTGGAAATCTAACCATATAAAGAAAAGTTGACAGATAACCCGCTTTCAAAACAAAATTTGGGAGAAGTCTTGCCCGGCCCGGTTGCTTGGATTTCATTTAAATCGCCCATTTTTTGCCCGGATTTCCTCAATTTATTTGCCAAATAACCAAAAGTGGTACAAATCGTATAATTAATTTTTTTTTGAGCAAGTTGTATAAAATAGTTCATGAAAGATTTATTGGAAGCCTAAAATACGATTTAAAATCTGATGATAAGTTTTGATGATTTTTTTCAATTTAATTTTTTTCATTTTTGTTGAGTAATTCCTGGATTTTGACCAACTTCGCCCGGATATTGCCCGGATTTTTGATCGACGATTTTATATCTAATGCCCGGATTTTGCCAGATTTTTATATAAAATAGTCCGGACACGTGCTTAAAAAACCTGGCAACCTTAATATAAAGTGAAACAAATATTTCGTTCTTCCATTTCCATCAGATAACGTTGGAAACACTGGCATAATCAAATGAAAAATCTTGAGAAGTCGGGAATTGGTATTGTGTTTTTTAACGTTAACTTCCATATGACAAAAATGTACACGATATCAATCTAACATTCTTATTTGTTTGGCATTTTGAGAGTGTGAATGCATTTGCACTCTTCAGATTCCAAGTAAATCAGGCTTTTCATAGATTAGTTGTTTACGATGAGCTGAAAATTTTTGTAATAATTTCAATTGAGTAATGCTTTTCAATATATTTTCATATAGTTGAATATCTTCCGAAACTTAAAAAATAATAAAGTATCATAACTTTAAAAGAAGGCTTGTTTGAAAATGTCAAGAGCATATACACTGAGGTCTTTGGAAAAAAATAAGACTTCAAATCAGATTCCAATCAATATTCCGAAGCTTAACTGACCATTATAGAACTGTACAGAATGGATTACAAAAATTTTCATATCGATATGATTGTACCTACTAAATGCTTCCTAATCGCACCAAGATATTTGAAAACTGCCGGGCAGTTTTATTTGACTAAATAAAGAAATAAAATTAAAGGTAGGTACTTGAATGGCATAGAATGATCGAAAATTTTTCACATTTGAATGGAAATAATTGGTACACCGTTATAATTATATGATGGAAAATATAAAATGCACTTTGCCTTTGATTGTTGCATACATAAGGTTGCCAGAATTTTTTCCACTCCCATCCGGGCCTAGCAATTCCGGGCATTTTTTCAAAAAAACCTGGCAAAATCCGGGCATGGATTTCAATTTTTCAAATCCAAAAACCGGGCAAAAACCGGGCAAAACTTAGGTGTAATTATACATAAAAGCAAAAAAAATGCAAAAAATATTGAAATTAATATTTTTTAATGTAATTGCAGACTTCCAAAAACTTTTTGGAACACTTAAATATTTAAAGGTTTATAAAAGTAAATCAGCGAAATTATTTGAAACAACCGTTGAAAATTTCCATACCGTTAATCTATTTTGCTGGAACTTACTTAAAAACTATGATTTTTTTTGGTGTCTTTGTGAAAATTGTGAAAAAATCCGGGCAATATCCGGACTATTTTCACGATATCCGGGCAACCGGGCCGGACCGGACTTTATCGAAACTTTGCATCAAATATCCGGGCAAACCCGGATAAAACCGGGCAATCTGGCAAGCTTATGCATACATCAACTACTCAAAGCTAAAAGGATTGAGGAAATTTGGAATCGAAAAGAGAAAGATGAAAATGTTTTTTTTTTTTAATCTGAACCAAAATTCCACAAAAGGACGCACAGTGGAGATTTTTAAGCCAAAAAGGGTACAGAATTCGGACAAGATAGTCTCGCTTGAAAGGTTTACACCGTTTTTTTAAAATATAAAATGACTAAAAATGCCTCGTTGCCCGATTTCCTCAATTTATTTTTATGTGTCACGGCATATTTCCGATTGTAGCTAGCAATCTATTTAGCTACAATATAGATAAATGAAATTTTTTAATGTTAAAATGTAAACTGAATCGATTGGTATATTCCAATTTTTGGTTGACCAACGACAAATTTGCCAAACTATTTTGCCTGTTTTCCCCTAAATTTAAGAAATTTTTCAAAGAGGTGCAGTCAAGTTAAGTATAATCCAGCAAATTTTCATCTTGAAGATCATTTTTGGTAGATTTTAAATTCATCCTAAAGCCAATTGTTTTGCTTTTTTTGCACTGGAACGAATAGAAAAAGCTTTATTTATTTTTTTCATTTTCTGATCCATTGTCACTTGTTGTATCTAAAGTTAAAACAAAAATCCGGGTACACCAATTGATTCCGTTGACATTTTTCAATAAATAAAGATGGTTAACTTGACTTTTTTTAGCAAAATAGATTGATACCATTGAAATTATTCCATTACACCTGAAAAAAAAATGTGGAAATCGGGCAAAATAATGAATGTCTCAGAGTAATTTTATCAAAATGTGGTGTGGACCATTTGATTTCTCGTGTTCCTGACTTGCACTTTATCAAGCCGCGTGTGTGCAGATGTTTGAAGATGTTAAACCTGATAATTTTAATTTTTATTTTGCTATGAAATACATGACAATAATTAAATTCAACAGAAGCTTACTTTGGATTCTCGTAGGTCGAAACAAGGTTATTTCGTGTTAAGCGGATAATTTTTCGCCTGGCACGAAAACTCAAATCAGATTCCCGAATTTATCTTATTAATTAAGATTAATCACCGTGAATTTTGTTTTGAAATGAATTTTTACGGCCTTATCGGTGAATGTTATGTTCTCATAGTGAGAACATTTCAAGAATTGAATATTATAGATGGATAGAAGCAGATTAGAAGAAAATTACAATTCTTGAAATGTTCTCACTATGAGAACATAACATTCACCGATAAGGTCGTAAAAATTTATTTCAAAACAAATTCATCTGAGAAACTGATTTAAAGCTAATTGTAATTATTCTATAATTATCTAATTGAATTGAGCAACTTACGATTCATCTTATAAGTGGACTTCTCAGCTTGTTCTCAGATTTTAACAACATATTTAAAAATTTTAATTTTTTCTTGAATAACGGCAAATATACATGGAATTTTATCACCTTTTCGATCACAAACTAAACTAATCCAATTTTGTAATATATTTCTTGGGTATATCCAGCCCTCAAAATTCAAAATGTTGAAATTTTTGAAATTTTTATTTTTGTCTTGAACAATGGCCGTCATGACACTTGGCGCCAGAAAAAAACTGAATATAAGGTTTTTTTCTTAAACTCACAAAACTTTCAATATTTTTTTAAACTAGTGATTATTTTTGTAGATGAAAAACCTATCCTGAAGAGAAAAAACTTTTGACGGAATGATTTTCATGAGTATTGATAAAAAACTTAGCAAGATGAAAAGTACGTTTTGTTCTCAGTGTATCACCTGTGATCCACTTTACATATTCGAATATGTATATATTTTAGTGGAAATTTATGTTAACCATCATTTGATTTAGCTGAAGAAAGCAATTTTCTGCACGTCAGTATTTTCATTTCAGGATAGTTATGAAAACTTGTGAAATTATTGAACAACAAATTTAAATTTGAAAAAATCAAACTTTTGCGCAGCTTTTGATCTGCCGAGCAAAAACTAGTCAATCGGTTTTTTTAAATTGTGTACAATGATTCTTCATTCACACCTGCACATTTGGTGATAACATGGTGTTGATCCAAAGTACCCAGTTCAAATGCGAGCTGTGTGAAGTTGTGGATCACCTGTGCTACCATGGGAAGGAAAAGGTTAAATCCTTAAGGTATCTAATAACTATGTCTTCTTGTTGTTTCACATTTTTAATGCGCATCAGTACAAAGCATTATGGAATACGCTACACAGATATGGGCTCCTTTTCAGAGCACACAGAGTTACCTCCTTGAACGAGTTCAACGTAGTTTTATAAGGTATGCTTTACGGCGCCTTCCCTGGACTGAACCGCTTCGTCTTCCGTCTTACGAACGAAGATACGCCCTTGTAAATCTGGCGCTTGAAAAACGTCGTACCGAACTTCAGCAAACTTTTATTTTTGACACCCTGACTCATCGTGTGGACTGCTCTTACATACTCCAGCGTGTCAATTTATACGGTTCCATGATGACGCTCCGACAACGCCAGTTTCTCTGGATACCTTACCACCGTACTGCGTATGGTCGAAACCACCCAATCGACAAATGCTGTGAACGTTTCAATGTAGTGTACCATGTGTTTGATTTCAATGGGTGTAAACGTAAATTTAAACTAGACATAAGTAGAATAACCTAGTTTTTAAGAAATTTGTCTGTATGGTAATTCCTTATTCAAAGACCAAGTAATATAAAAAAAAATTAAAAAAAAATCTCATTAAAATTACCAAGTTTCAACAATCGCATTTTTGGAAGTAACATGGTGCACTCTAAGAAGATATGGTCAACAGTAAGATGGATTTTACATACATATATGAGGAGACGAATAAGTAGTAAGAAGATAGTCATGATTAAGTCGACGGTGGCCGATTCTAAGTCTAGTCAAAACCTTTTGTTCATAATGATCGTTTTGATCAAATCCTGGGAAAACGTGCCTATCTTTTTTGAAAACTCTTCCTTGGATGGACCTTCATTAGCAAATTGGTCGGCTCTCTCGTTTTCAATAATGTCGACATGTCTTGGATCCATACCAATATAATGCTTTTACTCTTCATGTACAATTCGCAAGATAATAAGAAGGTTGCAAGTGCTTAAATTATTCTGTTAAGTAAAATTTCTGAGGGTTCAAAGAGCTTCAGTTTGAATTCATCTGAATCTAAATGAAGAAAACAATTTGTTTGACGAGTTTATAAAGAAATAATTTTGTGCTCGAGCTACATGTAAGTTCAGCTTGTTATCAACTACAAACTATGGCATAAATATACAAAGAAGGCTGCCTCCAAATGCAACTGTTTTCCTTGCATAGCTCTTCAAAAAGTTCCACAGTGTGCCTAAAAATAAAAGTCGATAAACTTTTTTATAGGACGCTATCTCAAAACCGCTTGTCACAACGTCATGAAAATTTGCGCATGTAAATATTACATTACTAAGCAACTTCGCTGGAAATTTGATAAACTTCCATTCATACATACGAATGTTATTCACAAAACAAAGTTTTGCATTTTTTTGAATACACTCATAATGAAGTGTATTGGTCTGAACCGATATTCAGAAAATTTCGTTTGATTTTTTTTATATAATCAGTTCAACTAGGAAGATCTATTATACTTGTAGAAGTGACTAAAACATTTTTTTTTTTTCGAAAAACATAACAACGCACATTCTATCAACTACTGAGTTCTTTAAGGCACGCAAGAATTACAAGCATACCAACAGACATAAATCAACTCCACCCGATGTCCTTTAAGCCTATTAACACTTTACTGAATTTTCCCCATCAAAGCGAGTTATGTCTACCTACTTACTGTAAGGCTGTTGTCTCGCAACAGTAAACATACACAATGAAAGGGCAAAAGAATGAATCTCAACATATCAAATGTCCTACATGATATGACGAATCTCGTCTCGCCTCTGACACACAACTTAACCTCTCCCAGTGCCAGGGGCTAGATTGATCTGCGTTGTGACATGACAACAAAGTCAACCACCAACCAATGACAAAGTTTTCGCGCGATGACTTTGCCATAATCTGGTTTCATCATCTCTTCGCATTCATTCATTCATTCTCGTTTGCTATCTCTCTCTCAGGCAAAAATAACATAAAACAACACAGCCTCAGCCTGAAAGTAGGCTTTGTCAATGAGTTCGGGACAATGAATCAAAATCAACATACAGTAGGTACAGTACAGTGTGGTACAAAATTATACATACACAGAACATCGACATAAATCTCGTTATCGGACACGTCGGACCCGATCGAGTTGGACAGCTCGCACGTGTAGGTTCCGATGTCGAAGCGGGTCGAGTTTTTGATCAGCAGGGCCGTTTGCTCCGGATTGCCCCCTTCGTATCGATGAGCTCCTCCTCCTAGCTTGATCTCCTGTCCATTCCGGAACCATTTGACGATTTCCAGGGACGCCGGGTTGGCCTCGTAATCGCAGAACATGAGAAAATCCTTCGTCTCGTTGACGGTGATGTTGTCCGGCTTAACCGAAACCACCGGTGGATCTGCGAGTCCCGAGTGAGAGGGAGATTGGTGCGTCGTGATTCGTGGTGGGGTGATTTGTTGTCCGGGATGTTTCCACAATGTTGTTGTTAGCAAAGAGGCACAAATGGACGGGAGAAAAGATGAAACAAATAGGTAAGTACACAAACAGAGAACGTTTATAGGTTAGTTGCTATGGGAGGTTGAACATAATCCGGGGGGCCAGCTCTCGGATGGACATAAATCATGTCATCGCGGGGCAATTTAATACCGCTGATACTGCACTCTCCCTTTTCTCTCTTTTGTGTAGCGTGCGAAATTCATCGTGGGGGTATATGTATATGTCGTAGAGAAAAGAGTGATTGCAAGGGCTTTCGGGAGGATTTCGGACACCGGACATCGAACAGAACAGAACCCAGGACAGGGATTTCGCTCGATACTCACACATGACCTCGAGCGTGAGGGTATCGTGCAGTGGCCGGTCGCCGTCCTCACGCATCACAATGTTGTCTGCCTCACAGCGAATCGATGCACCGTTCTCGAAGCGGGTTGCGGTAAAAATCATCTGACTGATGGTCTCGAATGTGCCGTCGTTTTGTAAATACTGCAACACCAGGGGAAGAGAAAAGAAAGCAGAAAAAAATCAGTTACATGGATGAAAACGAAATACTGCGGTTACTTTTAGAGGTTTTTATCCCCACTATTTTCTAGTGCAAATCAAAGTGCTAAACCGGTAGGGTTGTCAGAAACCTTTTTTTGAATGTTTAATTCATTTTATCTTGTCTATTTTTTCATATTTAATAAACAAACGAGAACCTTTATGCTTGACAGTAAACTAATATTTACTAAACCCATTATAATTTTTTGATAAATATGTGAAGAAAAATTGTTTTCATAAAGGCCATGAAACACGAATATTTTTTGCAATTTGGAGTTGCTTATTTATTAAGCTGAAACTTTTAAAACAGTTTCAAAAATGCGAAAAAGGACAAAAATGACAAAAATGACAAAAATGACAAAAATGACAAAAATGACAAAAATGACAAAAATGACAAAAATGACAAAAATGACAAAAATGACAAAAATGACAAAAATGACAAAAATGACAAAAATGACAAAAATGACAAAAATGACAAAAATGACAAAAATGACAAAAATGACAAAAATGACAAAAATGACAAAAATGACAAAAATGACAAAAATGACAAAAATGACAAAAATGACAAAAATGACAAAAATGACAAAAATGACAAAAATGACAAAAATGACAAAAATGACAAAAATGACAAAAATGACAAAAATGACAAAAATGACAAAAATGACAAAAATGACAAAAATGACAAAAATGACAAAAATGACAAAAATGACAAAAATGACAAAAATGACAAAAATGACAAAAATGACAAAAATGACAAAAATGACAAAAATGACAAAAATGACAAAAATGACAAAAATGACAAAAATGACAAAAATGACGAAAATGACAAAAATGACAAATAAGACAAAAATGACAAAAATGACAAAAATAACAAAAATGACAAAAATGACAAAAATGACGAAAATGACAAAAATGACAAATAAGACAAAAATGACAAAAATGACAAAATTTATCATATTTACATCATTGAGTCATGAAATTGTTTGACTCAACTTAAGTATTGATATTTTATCTAAATTCTTTTTCATTAAAGTAAACTTTCCTTTATAGTTAAAAATTAGCTACAATGGCGTTGCGCAATACTTTTCCCAATGTTTGTCATATTTGAATCCCTTTTATTTGTTTTCAATTGCCAATAATTTTCCCAAATTTCAATTTGCAATCAGAGCAACAATTTGATCATACCCAAATGTTTTAATCAAAGCAAATTTAGCCACATCCACACGAAGCGCAAAATTTAAACATACCAATCATCGAATCAATTTCGACTCTCTGGAGCCACTAGTCAGAGCACGCATGTATGCATTCCATAATATTCAACGTGAAACAAAACTGAGGCTGTTTGTAATAACCGAAAAGCATGAAATATCAAAGTTCCATGCCGAGGAAAATTTGCCAGCCTGCCAACCAAAAGCCAAAAACCGAAAGCCATAACCCACAAACTTCCGATAGTAACCCTTTGCAACAACCAACAACTCTCCGGGGATTTCGAGACCGGTCTCCACTTCCGGCAGACGACGACGATAGACGAAATTGTCAGAAACCCACTACTAGGTACCTACTATAACACATAACTGCAAACTGGATGATCCCCAAATGCATGCATGCAGCACCAGCACAAGCCAAACGGTGTGGTATCAATCAAAGTCAAATCAATTCTAAATTTAGAGGAAGTTGGAGCCCTCACTCCTCTTCAGCTCAGCTCAGCCCAGGTCCTTCCTTTTTCATTTTCGACCAATTGTGTGAAGAATGATTGTGCCCGGTTTTCGAAATGTGGAAAACTCTCAGATGGATTGCGCACCACCAACAGCAGAGCGCCAGCATTCAAGCAAACAAGATCAATGTCGTCGTCGTCTCGATTTGCTCAAAGGTTTTTTTTCCTCAATTTTAGGTAGGTGAACTCGTCTCGATGAGGCAAGGTGAGAAAACCGTTTGCCAACAGGAAAAAAGGGATGAGAACTCAACGAGAAATCGCTTCTGATGGCAACCGTTCGGTCGAATCAAGTTTTGATTTATTGTCGTTGCCTCACTCTGGAGGAGCATTTTCTCATTCAGTCTTTCCCACTCACTAGGTTTTTGATTTTTCAATCTTTGTTGTATTTTTGGGGGGAACATTTTTCACTTTTTATGGGACACTGTCCCTAACATTTTTCATCGGAATAATTGAGTGTTGCTTATCCGTTCACTTCCGCTTCTGCTACACCCACTCTGAGGGGGAGAAAAATATGAGCGGTCATCTCGTTCGACTGGGGCCTCTGGGGCAATAAATGTAGTTTAGAAGTTGTCATCACTTTCTCCCAGGCTTTTTGATCGATAGTTTTACAATTGGTACGGAACACGAGTTTTCACTTAGACAATGAGGGAGCTGATTGTAAGATCGATGAGAATCATATAAAGGAAAATGAACTCAAACAATAAATCAAAAAAATGGCGCACAGTGATATGAAAGCACTTAAACAATCTTAATTTAAACTAATTAAGCAGGAGATGGTTGTTCAACTACCTTAAATTCAATAAAACACGCTCTATGTTTGTTAATCTTTTAGAAAAAAAAAAAACATTAAATAAGATTATCAGGGCAAGATAAAACGTACGGAACCCTGGGCAATTTGTCTATGGTTCCCCTTTATTATTTTTTTTATTTTTTAACCCTTCATTTCATGATTTTTTATTTTCGCTTGAAAATAATTTTACACAGTTGCAGATGATGTGTACATCAAGAAAAAGAGTAAAATAAAATACGATTTTTCACTTTTTTCATACATTAACGAAACGAAGGGTTTATTCAATTTTACAGCTGAAGCAGTTTGCTTAACAACTCCTCAAGTTATTAAATTTTCAAGACAAGGTAAACTGCCTCAACACCCCTCCCTCCATGGAGAACTTTTCGAAGTAAAATGTTTAGCTCAAGAAACTAAATAACCGTAGTAATGGGGAATCACTTGATTCCAACTATATCCAAAACTAAAGGTGAACGAACATGTCAGAAATTGGCTCGATTTCGGCGAAATTTAGTCCTTTATCAATCTAGGCCTAAATCATTTAATTAAAAACACATTGATATTCATGAGTTGAAACCATTTTTTTTATTTTAAATTTTGATTTGCAGTTCAATTAAACTTTTGTATTGAAACTCAAATTTTGACACTAAAAAACCCTACCACGTTTTAAGAATGGAGTGGTCTTAAAGTGTAACGACACAAGTTCATCATTTGAATCCAATCAAAATTAATTCAGCAAATACTGATTTCACACTTCAACCAGTTGGTTGCTGTTTGACAGATGTTCTCTACTATCGTGAGAAGAATCAGTTAAAATAAATTCAAAAAGAGATTCAATAGCAATTTATTGATGATATAATTTGTTTTTTCAAAAACAAATTTAAGCCTGAATTTTATTTTGTGTTTCTCTGTGCTCTTTTGAATGTTCAACTCCACAGTTGAAAGGATTTCGATTACTTACATAAGGCCACAGAATCACATGTTTTCCGTGGTGTAGACAATTTTAGAGGCAATTTCGAGAAGTTTGGGTGTCCTGAATCTAAATACATATGAATATTTTTCTAAAAAACTTTTGTAGCAAGGTCAAACTCTTATGCGAAGTGCCCTCAATTTTAAGACTTAAATTAAAAACATTACAAATAAATTAGAAATTTTTGTTTGAAATCAATTTTCAACTTTCCAAACGACCGAAAGTTATTTTTCTGCGAAAAAAGATTTTTTTTTATTGTTCACTTTTCCCCATTCCCTAAAATGCGGGAGTTTTAAGAGGTTTTAAAACTTTTAAATCTATTTGAATATTGGATTTTGTGGGCTTCTAGAAATTTGTGGACTTTGAATTCATAGAAAAAAAAATCGTCAACGGAAATAACTTAATGGACTTAACTATGCAATTTACACAAAAAAAAATTTTTTTTTGGTATCAATTGTTTTAATTGTGTAAGAAATGATTTTGAAATAGTTTTTTCAAATGTGGGATGACCGAGAAATTGGAAAACGGTTGCCATGAACCGAGTAAATTTTAGAAATTTTGATCACCAAGTTATGTCGTGAGGCAGAAAACTATGTAAATAAAAAAATAAAAAAATATAATAAATTGCTTAATGAATTTTTGATGCAACCGAATTATTTAAATTTTATTGCCGTAATAAATGTTGCAAAAAAATGTGAAAAAAACATCTCGGACATATACGGGGACGTTTGCAGTAGAGCAGTGGTTTTCAACCTTTTTCCCTCACTGCTCCTATATGAATCATTTTAACGTAATTAAGAAAATTTTCAAACAAAATGATAATCTGGCTCGTTGAAAAAACATGGCTTTATGTTGTTGTAAGACTAAACACCAAGTTCAAACAAATTTATATGAGACTCTAAGAGGCAAAGGGGTAGGTGGTATCATAAGTATAAAAATGGTCAATTTTGATTCAACGGTTCAAACGATTCTTCAAAAGTTAAACTATATTTCGTGATTTTTCAGATTTTTAGAACTTTATTCGAATAATATTTCGCCAGACAGAAAAATGCGAAGTTTCACAAAATTTATGAAAAATAACCAAACAAAACAACTTAAAAGCGTGTTTTCTCAAAATAAGCTTTAATTCACTTTTATCGTTTTGGCTCCAAGGGCCTCATATTGCTTCAAACTTCCAGTAAATACTAAATTCTATGTAAAGTTTCCTGGACAATAACTTAAAGTTATTTCTTAGTTTGTTCTGATATAAAATTATACAACTATAATTTTGGTAAACAAAATTCTATATTCTCCATTAATATGCATTACTGAAAAAAAAAATTAGTTAATGTCCAGCAGGTGAAATAACGTAAAAAATTGTATTATTTCTTGATATCTGAATTAGAGTCCCGTTCAAAGTTATGCAGCATTTAAGGGTCGTTAAGTTGAAATCAGATTGTAATAACTGAATTCCGGCAATGTTAGTGATAATCGAATAAACAAAAAGTTTATTCATCGCAAATGGTACAATTGATTTTTTAAATCGATGAAAATTAAGATGAAAAATAAGAACTAAAAATAAAAATTCTTTTACCTTAAAATAATTTTTCCGACCGGGATGATTTTTGAGGTTATGTAATGGCTTTTCGGTCTTATCGATAAAGTATTAAAACACTTTTATTTGTGCTTCATCCAACGTTTCAAATACTATGTATTCTTTTTCAAGGAACTAAAATTGAATAGGAAAGCATAAAACATATTTCGAATGATTAACAATTTATCATTAATCACTTACTCGGACATAAGTGTTATCGTCCAAAACAGATATGCTCCTATAGCGTTCATCGATCGTCGATATTCTGGCTACAAATTTGAATTCAAATCTTTATTCCAGTTTTAAAAGTGAGGAGGAAACTGTGCGACTTACGTGCCCAATATGTGATGGTATTGGCCTGGGCTGCGGCGCCTATTCCGTCGTTAGAAAACCGTCCGTGGCAAAACTTGGTTCACTCCACTCACTGTTTGTTGTTGTTTGGGTTTGCATTGCGTTTCTATTGTAGCCAGAAATCGGCGCCGATGAGTGCTTGTGAGTTGTTTTCGATAGTGTGTGGAACACTCCGCCGTATGAAATTGCTCGTCCATCGGTGTCGCTCTGGATGTTGACAGTACTCGGAGTGCTTTGAATATAGCACATCTCGAGTACCTCTAGGTGCTTGCGGTGTTTGTTCGAGCTGTCGAGAACGGTGGCCTTATCAAAATCGAACATGTGTCCCTGGTCGAAACAGTGGTCTACGACGGCTGATTGTCGCAGTTCTTTTATGCTCGGGTCTGATGCTGTGGACCCCGTGGCTATGATGCGTTTTAGTTTGTTCACATCGCATTTATGTTTGGACATTCTAGTACGTAACTTGTAACTAGTTTGTCCTACATATCGTTTATTGCACTCTTCATTACGTTCGGGTGCGCCCGCACATGGTATATTGTAAACCACATTGGAGCGATCGATCGGTAGCATCGGATCTTTCACCACTGGCAGTAGGCTGCGTATTGTGTGCTGTTGTGTGGTGCCGATGCGTACATGCGGGTAATCCGTCCTAAGCGCACGGACTACATTTGCAGTTAGGCCGTCGATATGCAATATGGATCGGTAGTGTTGTGTGGGTGTTTCTTGTGTGCTTTGGAGGGGGATGTCGGTTTCGTTTGCTTTACGGATTAATCTATTGATCAGGGACGTTGGATAATCATTTTTCCTAAGGTTCTCGTGAATCAACTTGATTGCATCGTCGGGGGGAACGTTTGTTGAGAAGGTTTTCACTCGTTTAATAAAATTTAATGCCGTGTTGATTTTGAGGCGTGTGTTGTGGGCTGATCGGAAATTCAGAAAACGTCCCGACGCTATCGATTTCTGATACCACTCGGTTTTTATAGATTGGTCGGATTGTCTAATCAGTACCAAGTCCAAATACGGAAGGCGACGATTCGATTCGATTTCAACCGTAAATTGGATTTTTGGGTGGTACTGATTAAACTTTTCTCTTACCTTCTCAACTTGTTCGTGTGGCAGCGCTAGTAGTAGATCGTCGACGTATTTCCTTAGGATCGGTATCTGGAAATCAAGTGTCCGTGTCACGCTGTCCAGCAGTGATTCCATGACGAAATCGGCTATCGGGCTGGACACAGGATTGCCCATCGCCGTGCCGTATGTCTGTTGATAGTATTTATTTTTGAACCTAAAATAGCTGCAACTCATGCAAAAGTTGATGATTTCGAGAAACATGTCTAAGTTGATGTTGGTGTTCTTCTTGATTGCATCCCAGTTGTTGATAATGTTGCTTAGAACGAGGTCCCTGGGAATGCACGTGAACAAAGAGACGACGTCGAACGAAACAAGAACGTGATCTGGAGGTAATACAACTTCATTGATAAATTCGCAGAACTCGAATGAATCTTTGACGTTGTATCTGCTGTTGATCGACGCTTGCAATATTCGGCCCACATATTTAGACAGCTCGTATGATGGCGATGTCATGCACGGTACCACTGGTCTCAGTGGTAATCCCTCCTTGTGTGCCTTCGGTGTTCCGTAGATGCAGGGGACAGTGGCCCTGTACGTTTTTAATTTCAATTCCGTGGCTCGGTTTATCAGCTTCAAATCTGCTAACCTTTTCGCGAAATTGTTATTTTTGGTTTGGAAACCGGTTGTTGGGTCACGTGTGAGGATCGTGTATGTGTTTTTGTCATCGATTAGTGTCTGCATCTTTTTATCGTAATCCTCGCGATTCATCATAACCGTTACGTTGCCTTTATCAGCTTCCAGTACGATGATATTCGGATGCGTTTTTAGAAACTGTTTTGTGGCTATTATTGCTGTTTTGTAAAAGTTTTCAGACGGATTGCATCGCGCGTTGTGCTTATGCGCATGGATGTGATTTACGATTTGATTAGCAGCTGTACTCCGATTTCGTATCTTGACTTCTTCGTCTTCAGATGTTTCTATCACACCTTCGATGTCTGCTATTAGGTGGTAGAACGTAGACGGATTTATATTTGTAGATGGCAAAGCAAACTTGGATCCCAGGCTGAGCAAGAGCTGTACCGAGTGTGGTACCTCTAACATGGTGCTGTTGTGAAACGCCCGGTGGTTATGTGATGGCGTTTCACAACAAATTCTTTCATATTTTCTTCCCAAAAAATCTATGATTAAATCACAGATGGCACCTTTTTGCCTTTCTTACAGAAAGGTATAGTTATCGGTCGATTTGGGAGATCCTTAATTATGGGTCTTAGATATACCTTTATAGGTACCTATCGAATCAGCTCGACGAGTTCTGTCGATGTCAGTGTATTTGTATGTATTGGTGTGATTTTTTTATAAACTTTGTCACTACGTTTTTGCGAAACTGGGAAGTACAGTAAAAATGATTTTTGTCTTAAAAAATTTGATTTTTTTTCCTCTTCAATGTATAAAAGAAAGAAAAAAAAACAAAATAGTTTGAAAAATAAATTTTCATAGTAATTATCATCAAATCATCACTCCAAAAAACGTGTCAATATGGCTGGCTAGCCACAACCAGCAATCACTAAAATCAAGATTATCGTATGTATGACGTCAAATTATACGTAACGTCATAGATACGCGCTTGCTATCAGTATGGACCTGTCGATGTGTGGAAGGGAGAACAGATAGAATTCACTCCCACTAAGGTCTTGATGACATCCTGACAGAAACCGTATGGGAGGAAAATAACAGCTAAAATTTTCCCGACCAATGGTTATTTTTTTTTCATTTTTATGGATCAGTTTGAACCCGATCCATTTCAAAAATTTCGGAACCGAAGCCCCGAATTATGAAACTTAAAAATGGTTTTCACCAAGGGGTACGACCCCAAAATTGATGAAGTCGTCGATGAGTACGTCATGCCCACACTGCATGGTACGGAAGCGATAGTAACTTCGCCCAACATTATATTCAGGCACAGATTGCTCTGAGAAGGGGAAAACAACACGGGTACGCGGACGATGTATGTCCTCTCATCTTCTCACATGCCGTTCGTGCTTACGAAGCTTTTTCTTAAGCAGCAACGACAGGAGAGTATTTCGCCCGTGGAAGCAAATTGAATCCAATAAGACAAATGCTCTCGAGCTTTAAGCTCTCGGGCTTGTTTTTTTGTTCCCTTTTCTCTTCCTCTCTTCAGATCTAACGTTGCGTTGTTGTTGTTGGGGTTGGTGTCTAGAGAAAAACGATGACGGCTTGGAGGTCAATCTGAACTTTCACTTGCTGAAGCCAATGGAAGATGACAACCAAACAGTAGCGCCACCAAGCCCTCCATAGTAGAGTTTGAAGCATTTGGGATTTTTTTTTGGAACATGCATATAAAGCTAAAAAGCTAATAATCATTATTGACAAAGTTGAAGAAACAGAAAAAAAACCTTTTCGCCAGGTTGACCAAATACAAAAATGACAAAATCGACAAAATTGAAAAAAAATGACTAAATAGACCAATTTGACAAAATTGACGAAATTGACAAACTTGACATAATTCATTGATTTGACAAAATTCACTTAGTTGAAAAAATCATAGAATTGATGAAATATATAAAATTGACAAAATCGAGAAATTGGCAGATAAAATTCACTGAATTGACAAGATTGATAAGACTGACAAAATTAACAAAATTGAAAAAATTGACAAAATTGACAAAATTGAAAAAATTGACAAAATTGACAAAATTGACAAAATTGACAAAATTGACAAAATTAACAAAACTGACAAAATTGACAAAATTGACAAAATTGAAAAAAGTTAACAAAATTAACAAAATTGACAAAAGAGATGACAAAATCGACAAAATTCACTAAATTGACAAAATTGACAAGATTGATAAAACTGACAAAATTGAAAAAAAATGACTAAATTAACGATGACAAAGTCGAAAAAATTCACTAAATTGACAAAATTGACAAGATTGATAAAACTGACAAAAATCGACAAAATTGACAAAATTGACCAAATTGACCAAGTCGACCAAATTGACAAACTTGGCTTAATTCATTGATTTGACAAAATTCACTTAGCTGAAAAAATCATAACAATTGATAATATTTATAAAATTGACAAAATCGAGAAAATTGGCAGAGTTGACAAAATTGACGATGAAAAAATCGACAAAATTCACTGAATTGACAAAATTGACAAGATTGATAAAACTGACATAAATCGACAAAATTGACCAAAACGACCAAATTGTCAAAATTCACAAAATTGACACAGACAAAATCGACAAAATTCACTTTATTCAAAAAATTGACAAAATTGACTGGCGAAATTTACAAAATTGACCCAATTGACCAAATTGACAAAATTGACAAGATTGACAAATTGACAAAATTGACCAACTTGACAAAATCGAAGAAAATTGACAAAATTGAGAAAATTGGCCAAATTGACAATGACAAAATCGACAAAATGCACTTAATTGACAAAGCTGACAAAATTGACAAGATTGACAAATTTGAAAAAATTGACAGAATTTTCAAATTAGAAAAAGTTGACAAAATCATGAAAATTGTTAAAATCGACAAAATTGACAAAATCTAGAAAATTGGTTAAATTGACAAAATTTACTAACTAACAATGCTGACAAAATCATGAAAATTGATAAAATTGACATTATTGATAAAATGGAAAAAATGACCAAATTAACAAAATTAACGAAATAGACAAAATCAACAAAACAGAATAAAAATCTCAAAATAACAAAATTCAAAATACTACGCTTTCAAAATTTTCAATATTATTAATTTTCAAAATTTATTCTACCGATTTTCTACATTTTGGTATCGTATTTTACTCTAGCAATTGAAATTTTATCCAATAGTTTTATCTATGTATTTGTTTCCTCTACTTGAGAGGTTGAATTATTTGAAATACATGGTCAGGTATCTTTTTTTAAATTGTATTCTTAATTTTTATACCCCTTCCATTTTGAAGATATCATATGCTGTAACTTCAAAAGGAGTAAATCGAGTTAGGTTATAATGTCTTAGAAACGGAATCATACATGATATTCCAGAATCTAGTTATTCAAAAATCTCCAATTAGTTGCAAATAAGGTTATTTATATGAAATTTATGATTATATTAAAAATACTTTTATCCTAATAAAAACTTTGAATCTTTATTTCCTAAATTCATTTTGGATTTATTGCGTATGAAATTCATTAATTATAATTCATAATTCATTTTGTTTTATATGTACCCAAATATAATTTACAGACTGTAAGAAAGGCTACAATCCACTGTCAAGTGTATTAAATCGGGTTTTTTACAGATATGTTCAAAGGTTTTTTTTGGGGTCGAAGCAATCCTTGCTTGGGATCGGACGTGTTTGTCAGTCGCGCGTTCGTTTTTTTGGGTTTGTTCGTAGCTTAGGAAAATATTTTATGCCTATAAGTTAGTTTATTTATTTAAAAAACTGGAGATATCGTTGCTCTGATTTCTCGATTGTGCTCCAATTCCGAGGAGTGATAAGCAAATAATTGGTGCTTTTGGTGCATGTGCTGAAGTAATCACAAAGGCAAAAAAAAATCGCAAAGTGAATTGCCGATTGAGAAGAAACAAAAAATGGCAATTGGCAAGGTGCCGATGGGGGCTGGTGAAAAAATGTGCTTTTAAAAATTGTTAAACTGAACAATTTGTCCGAAGAATTTGAAAAAAAAACAAAGATTCTTTTCTACAGCGCCGTGCTACTTTTTACTAGCTCCAATTAATTGGCAGTGAAAGTAAATTTGAGTTCAAATGAAAAAAGGACATGATTTGCATATGCTCCGAACTTCAATTTTGCACTCGTTAAATGCGTTTGAAATGGAGTTTGCTGGAAATGTGTATTTTGTGCAATGAGTGTTGAACAATTAGGAAGTTAAGCCATTCTAAGGTGACTAAATGGTTTAGAAACACGAAAGCCAAACTGGTAAACATAATTTTGAGGTGCTTGTTTGTGGTTATTTTTGTCTACCGACCTCATTGGTTCCTTCTTCATTCATTTTGAGACTGCTGAGATTGAATGTAAATTTTTTGCTTATACGTGCTAACTCTAACACGAAAAATTTAATTGTGAAACAATGTTCTTCACCTTTTTAACAGATTCTGATTCGATCTTATATCAACTAGTTTTCAATCATGGTGTTTTACTCAAATAATAAATAATTTTTTTTAACTATGAACTAACCAGAAGAGTGACAAGTAAAATCGACACTTTAAGAAGCTTTCTACGTTTTGCGCTTAAACAGTTATAAATGTTTTCTATAAGGTAAATTTCCTACTCTACAAATTATATATTCGTCGAATTTGGCAATATAATTTTTTTTTATAAACCATATAGAAAAGGTAAGCATGTTGAATAGTATTGGGTTTTCTAATGAAATCTTTTGAATGCAATGTTTAGAAAGATTTCATGGAGGTTTTAATCACGTTCTTTCTTTTTGATCAGAAATGTGGTTCACATAAATCCAAAATTGTAAGGTCCTACATTTAATAAAAATTCTAGTAATAGTTTTGGTTATTTTACCCGAAAAAAAAAGTTTTCATTGGATTTTGGATTTCTGTGTGAAATAACCTCATTTCCAGCCTATAAAGGAAGAATAATCCGAAATCGGCATCTATGAGCTCACTATTATTTAGCACATGAGCTTCAAACGTAAGAACTGTCCTATAACGGGAACGTATGGTACTGTTGTCCACGTTTCTTCCTCCCTGTGTTCCAGGTTCCAGTTGGCTCTTCTTTCAATGCTGCACAGTGGGCCCGGCCTAGTTAAGATTAATAGTAAATGTACTTATATTAACACCGGAATACTGACAAGATCGGGCTGTGTATGTATCATAAGCATAAGCATAAGCATAAGCACGGATTTGAGCGGTTTTCAATCTGGCAACGCTGGTTATATGACATGGTAAATTCAGTCCTTGCTATACAAGGGGATCCAGGAATTCCACACCCTTGTACTCATCCACAAATTCCTGACAAGCAGGGATACTCATCACATCACGCGTTTTGAAAAAATGGCGTCACACCGCTTGTCCAGAAATGCGCATCATCTTCGTGTATTCAGAGTGAAATCTAAATTTGGGAAGAAGAAACCTAGCTACTTCACAAGTAAACTTAACCAGACATTCTAAAACAGTGTTTATAGCCCTCCCGCTTCAAATTCCAACAGTTATTAATTTGCAAGTAAAACATCAACCAATTTCTCCATAGGCATCGCTGCATCACATTGCTAAAAAATGTTATTTTTTACTCTTGCCCCTTCACACCTAGCCACCACCACCACCCAAAATCACCTGAACCAGCCGCACCCGTCGATCACAAAAACACCCCGCCACCCGCCATCCCCAAAAAGCTACCAAACCTACGCTAAACACAATTGTAAATATGTTCATTATTTAATTACAGAATTTTGTAATAGTGAACTAGTAATTCCAAGCATTCCTTAAAAGAGGATAATTCGCTTACTGAAATGCTCTTACGATCTGTGAAAACAACCATGTGAACGATTGTTAAACTGATTTGAAAGGGTTTTTCGCCTGTTGGAGAAGATGCTTGGAAGGAGCTTAGTTCTAGCGAGCTTTCCCTATCCGAGAAAAAAAAAATAAATAAATAAACTCGATGTAAATAATTACCAACCCATACCAATCTTGAGCGTTTTCAGCTATTTGTCTGCTAAGGATAAAAAAGAGCTCTCTAGAAAGGTTAGAGGTTGGTGTTCCGCAAGGCAGCAATATGAGTCACTTACTTTTCCTTCTTTACATAATCGATCTCAGTAAGCTGCCGTTAACGGTATACCTTGCCTGTATGCTGATGACACAACTTTTTTTTATCCCGCAAACTGGTCCAATTTCATTATCAACAATATGGATGAAGATTTGAAAGTTATTTTTCAAGGTCCAACTCAATCAATACTTCGAAGTTTACCTAAGTTAACAAGCCACCACTTATTTGGCAATTTTTTGTTCTAATAGCTGTAAATTTAGTCCTAATCAGTTTTTCAAGCACCTATTTAAAACACTGAGATTATTTGAGTAAATACCTACATATATTTTGTTCCATCTTTATGCTTCCTCGTAGTAAATAATGTTTTTACCAGACTTGCTGAGAACAGAAAGCGTCAATTACCAGGGTTCTCAAATGTGCTTTCTGGTATGGGAGAGTACGGTAAGCCGCTTAGAACAAAAAATGATTTGAGAAACTTCCTGTTTCAAAATTTTATAACTGGCTTCACCCGAACTAATAACAGGTCGTTTATCCTAAAAGAAAATTTAAATAATAATACTTTTAAGCACAACAGGGCTCATGTTAATTATAATTATAATGTTAATGTTATAATGTTAAAAGCAATTCCATTTGGAGGATTTGGAGACTTGAGAAACTGTAAAGTCGCCTTTTAAGGTAGAATCCAAATAAAGTGACTGAAGCCTAGCAAAGATTTTCTACTGTGAGACTACTATTTGATACTTAAGCATATTATAAATAATTATTTATAATATGCTTAAGTATCAGATAGTAGTCTCACAGTAGAAAATCTTTGCTAGGCTTCAGTCACTTTATTTGGATTCTACCTTAAAAGGCGACTTTACAGTTTCTCAAGTCTCCAAATGCTCCAAATGGAATTGCTTTTAACAAGACCTATTCGTGTAAATATCTCTGAACGCCTTAAAACCCCTCCAAATGGGCATATTTCAACTCCTTGAAGCACTCTTTGAGGCAGCTCAAGATCCTTGAAGCAAACAAAAATTCATAATTCCGGACTAGAGAATGTACGTCCGGCTTCTGATAAAAATCGTGATGCTTATCCAGATCTTTAGCTTTATTCCTGATTATGAAACCGATCCTATTCCATGAACTGATTTATATCCTTATCTTATTACTGTTCCTCATCAAGAGCTTGATTCGTATCTAATTTATTCCAGATCCTAATCATTATCAGATCCAAATCCTTATCATAATCTGATCCTTATCTAGGTCCTGTTCCTGATCCTCATTCTGAATCTGATCCATATTCTTAGCTTCATCCTGCCTCTTATCCCAATCCAGATCATGAAACTGACCTTGATTCTTATCCAGATCCAGATCCAGGTTCATTCATATATAGATCGCCCATTCTCACTCTGTTTATGCATCTGACAAAAATCTTGATTCTTATTCAGATCCTGATTCTGAACCAATTACAAATTCTATTCTTCATGTTTACCCCTATCTATCCAGATCCCAATCAAAATCAAAAACTAAGTTCAGATCCAGGTTTTTATCCTGTTCCTGCTTCAGATCCAAAATCTTCATTTTTATCCAGGTTTATACTGATATACGGCCCTGACACAGATCCTGATCTTCATTCTGATCCAGATTTAAATTCTCATTTCATCCTCACCGTTATTCTGATCCAGAGCATGTTGCAGATCTCGACTCTTACCGGCTTCAGATGTATTATGATTATGATCCTGAACCGGTTGGACTTGTTTCTTGGTGAGTAATTTTTGCATAATTATTGGTACGAAAATTCTTCTTCATGCAAGTAGTGGGAGAAAGTTTGGCCTGTGGTTTGAACTTTCATTTAAAATGGTGTTCACTGTTTTCAACATCTTTAGTTTTCTTCTCATATTCTATTCTACATAGGTACAAATTTCCCATGTGTTTTTATAATGTACCGCTATTAAACCTACCCTAACTCTGATTGACTCTGATTCCATACTTCCAATTCCAATGTCTGTGATCTAGCTTGAAAAATCCCTTACAATCTCAAGATGACACATAAAAGACACGAATGCCGCAGAGATGGTAAAGTGTCTCAAATAAACAAAAAAAAAACATAAAAGTTTTTTCAGAATTTTGCCTGTAATTTATTTTAACCATGAGTATTTCGGAATTTGAATAATGTTAAGGATTGGGCGAAGCTCATAAAAACAAAATCTGTAGAGCAAGCTTTAGTGGCCTAAGAGCCAACACCAAGGTGTTCCAAATTTCTTTTCTAACCAAAGACATCCCTTTAATTTAACAAAATCGTGTATTTTTGCAAGAAGAGTTCACATCTTAAAACATTAAAAATGTTATAATAAAAATGTCTCGATCACTGTACATATTCTTTAATACGTAGAATAATTTGAAAATAAAAAAAAACAAAATTGATTTAATTCTGAAGCCATCAAAGCAACCCTCATTATCGATTTGTTAGCGATAGGTTACCGATTTCAGAAAAAAAAAGGATAAACATACTGAGGAAGTGTTGCAATGCTCGGCACTACCAGAAAAAAGTAAAATTTTATCTAAAAATAGATAAAATGTAACATGGAGGTCTATTCAGTGAATCCATGCCAGATTTTTTTTTTCTTTAAACCAGTCACTAACTGTTTGATGTTCAAACAATCATTCCAATAACTGCTCCTATTCCCTACACAAGTGACAAAAATATCCATGATTCATTTGAAGTCAAAACAGAAACATGCAATTTAATCCAATGTTTTTCACTGTCTCCCAATTAACCGGAAGGCCATTTTTGCAATGTACCCAGGCAGAATAAATTGTGATCAATACCGCAGCGTCATAAAATTGTAATCTATCCGCAGCTTCGAACAATAAAATCTCTATCAATTTACACAAAAGCGAGCGAACGAGCGATGCGACATCAAAGCGAATGACGGTTCTGTGCCCACTAACTCACTCATCAAAACGTTATTGTACAATTTTATTCAGCCAAAAGGCTTTATAAAACAACGGTGTCAAATGGCTGCCCCATTTTCATGGCCAGCTAACTGACTGGAGCATCAAAGTAGGCTGACTGGCTGGCAGCAGCTGCTACGGGACGCCGGAAGGGGAACCATTTTAACTTATCAGGAAAATCGCACCATTCTCCCGAGTTAATTAAAACGACCGTCATTTCGCCGGCAATAACAACACCTACCCGTTGCAGATTCCGGCACGCAGCGCAGGCAGGCCAAGGCAGGAGTAGCGACTACGTAACGACGAATCCTCAACGAGTTGCTGCTCCCGTCGAGTAAAGATCAATAAAACAGTGGCTTTTGGGGTTCAACTCTTGCGATATCATTGACAACCCCCTTTGTGTGGCCCGAGACTGACCGTTTTGGGGTGTTCCGGAGAGCTCAGATTGAAGGTCCATGGCTTACGTTAGACATTTGTTTTTGATTGCCAAAACTGTCGACTAAAAAATGTCAAAAAACGTTGGTCGTGGCTTCTTAAAAACATACTAGAAACCCTGTTGGAAATTGAAGCTTTTGAGAATCTACAAATAAGTCTAAGAAAACTACTAGGAAGGGGTACTTCATGGACGATCCCCAATTCCGCGAACAGACCAGTCGGCCGCAAGGTGTCTGTTTACCGACCGTTTTGGAAAATCGCGACCATTTGTGGCCCCGGCGAAGAACCCCGAATCTCCCCAACTTCCCCAACCCTTCCGGTTCAGCACATTCCCTTAGTTATCAGAATGCCACGTTGGCGTTTGATGATTCCCCGATATGTATCCTATACCTGTACCCCAGAGAGAGACAGAGAAAGAACCAAGCGTCAAATGGAGCTTACCGTTTTCGTGCTGATGCTGGTGATCTCGTTCGTTTCGTCCGATATCAGCCGGGACGAGTTGTACCACGTCATGTTGGCAGCCGGTCGGGCTCCGCTCACCTTTTGGTTTTTTTTTTCGTATGGTTCATTTTGTTTTTGTTATTTTTACCGGCGGGGCCGTTTTCGGGAGGTTTTGACGAACAGATGACGACGTTGATGATGACGGCCAGAACAGGCCAGGTTCCAACGATGAGGAGCAGCACAACCGGAAAACGGAAACCGGAACCGAGGCCCAGGCAGCAAGTGGGCGCGTGTGATGATGATGACGATGAGGACGAGTGAAGGTGTAAGAGAGTAAATTTAATTATTCAAATTTATTCAATTTACTTGGCCCTCGGCACACAAGCGTTAAGTTGTTATCGTGTGTATAGGGATGTTGTATCTTGAAAGGTGATTCGAATGCAGGGACGCCGATTTTGGAGCAGATTTTGTTAAGCTGTTACAGTTCTGAAAGTCAGGGCAGATTCCCATAATCCTTGCAAATAGGAACCATTTAAGATTTTGACTAAGAAAATTAAAAACCAAATAATTTTTAAATTTACCAATTATATATCTTTGATATCTAAAGGCTGGTCTATATCGGGGGACTATTGGTCTTGAGACGGTCTCGATGTTTCCCATTTCATATGGTACACGAGACTCTCTCATCTCTCCAACAACAGAATTCATCTAAAAAAAATTCAAAAAAATGAAGTTTCCTAGCGTGAACTATCTAGGCTTAACTGACATATAAATAAAGCTTAGTTCTTTTAGAAATGGGACATTTCTTTTGCTGAAATCTCATTTTCTAGGACATACCAAATTTTGACAACATTTTGCCAGCAAAAAATTCTATCCGACCATTTTTTTTTTTCAAATTTAAAAATTAACGGGTTTTCGAGATATTCACGACAGAGAAAAAGAAAAAAATATTTTGCACAGCTTTCTTCATCCATCATTAATAAATAGAAAGCTGGCAAAACCGTTGATTTCTGTGCGTAAGTGGTGGAAAAGTTAGCAAACACAGTAAAAAATTTCCACATAGCTAAAATCATGCGTTGGAGTGAGACTTATGACAGGCCAATACGGTTAAGGGTCATCAGAAAAGGCTAAAACCCAGAATTTTTTAATTTTTAATAAGTGAAAAACTAAATGTAGATCGCTGAAACGTCCCGCAAATTTTTCTCCGGTAAGCTAAACATGTTGCTTGACTATGAGTCAATAAAACCTTACCTCAAACAACAAATTTTTACTAGTTCCAGAGCTGACGACAAAACTTATGAAAAACCCTATTACAAATAAATTCCATCGGTTGAGTCCTATAACATTTCTGGTCGTGGCAAGGTACCTCAGATTAAAGTATGTATTTTCTGGTTGTTTTGTAAAAAAAAATATAATGATTTATCAAGACTCTACTTCTGTGGGAAAAAACAACAATTTTCAAAAAATAAACGTTGGTTTTCGCAAAAAAGTAGTCCTGCATTTTAAGAGCCACAAAAACAATTAAGTTTCGTTTATTTCGAAACAGCTGTATCCACCAAACTGCCTTCAGCTTCTTTTAAAAGAGAAGTTTTGGACCGAAAAGTAGCTGAAATTGAAGGTGGAGAATGCAGTCACTCAAAATACTGATTTGACAAAATATAAGTTGGAAAAACTGATCAATATCATGACTGAAAAAAAAGTGCGCTGACCGATGGAAGGTACCAAGAATAAAGTAGAAATATTTGTAACCAAAAACGATGATTTTTTTCATTTTTTTTTTATGAATTATCATAAGATTACGTCTATTTCCTTCATGCAAAGTATTTCTAACAAACGAATAGTTTTTTTTAAAGACGCACATTCGTAACTGTCCCATTTCTAAATGAACTAATCTTTAATCAAAATTGAACCCTTAAACTGGGCTATTTATCCAACTCTGATTTTTCCAATCGTATTGGTTGAGTATTTAAGTATCTTACCAATAATGCCGTAAGTCCTAAATATGTCTAAAAATACCTCAAAAATTCAGTTTTGATACGATAAATATAAATGAACCATATTTTGCAGGTATTTGAGTTCTGCATTTTTATTTGATGAAAGACTTTGTATGACACTTAAAGCTTTCTTTTTCGAAAGAAATATAGAAGCATTTTTAACGTTTTATAGTCGTTACAACCATTTTAATCTTACTATGTTTTCACTTTTAAGAGTAGTTTTTTCAATGTTAAATTAAGGAAAAACTTGGTAAACATTGTTTAAAATTCAAGCTTTGTACACGAAATAACATACTTTATAAATACCCATCAACAGATTTATAATTGAGAATTTTGTTATAGTATATTTCTCATTCAAAGGCTCAACTGCCATTTGACTTAAGGAGCCGAGTATCTTTTCAGAGGATTAAGCGCCCGTTCGAGTGTGTCTTGAGTCAAACAGTTCGAAAACTGGACGGAGCCTTTCTCGAACGGGCGCAGAACCTTTAAGAACATTATAATACTTAGTGTAATTGGTCTTAACAAAAAAAAAAAAATAGTGAATTGATGATCACTTCTAAGTATTCTTGGCCGATAGTACATGTTGCTAGGAGTGTCCGGCGTAGATGGGAGTATTTTTCACATAACGATTTCCGATCGTAATTAGAATTGAGAATTATTATTCATTATTTTTGACTTATGATGGATTTCGTGCAAATTCGACACAGTATCTCTCAGAATTGAATGAAACTTCGTATGTGTGTATAGTCTTTACGTAGTTAAGGCGCTTGGCATACTTGGTTTTCCATAAAAAGATCGAGACTATGATTTGAAAAGGGCTCAACTTTTCAGGCCATTTTTTTTTAATTTTTAGCTCTAATGATTTAATTACTACACAAATGTGGTCTATAGGACAATTTTAGAAAAAATGGTGGAATTATAAGGAAAAAAATTTGCAAAAATATATTTTGAAAACCTACACTGCGAAAAAGGCATTTTAACAACATAAACTCAATTTCCCAATAAAAAGCACCATCTCAGAATATGATGAAATCTTTTTTTAAAAACGGCCTGCAAGTCGTCCAAACATTGCAACTTGTGCATATTTAAGGGAAACAAGTTTTTTTTTTACAAAAGCTTTTTAAGTCGAGATGAACCATCCCTAAAGATGAAAATCCCATAAAAAAGAAGAAAAAAAAAACAAAAACTTATTTAAGTACATACTGGAATAAAATAATTTATAAGTGTATATTTTTTAATCAAAACTAGTAGTTTATTACATTTGTGTATTTTTTTTGAAAGAAAATAAATGTTTTAGATTATTTGAAGATCGTTTCTAAAGTATATGGTACTCAATTCATTGTACAGTTTCATCATCCTGGGATTGAAAATATTATTATTTTCTACCTGTGTACGAGCTTTCTTTCTGCCAACATTATGTTTTTGAATGTGCATACTAAATACACTACATTATACCTAAATGCTCTTGTTTGTACCGAATGACTATGAATGTTCAATTATAATAACAACTCGAAAAAGTCAAAGGTGAAAAATGTTAAAAAGTAGTTCATAAACATTCATTTCAATAATTCATACTTCTTTCTCGCATATTCAGAAATCTAGGTGCTGTGCAGGCATCAATAATCCAAAATGCCATCGGGAAAATTTACGTAATTTAACGATGAATGTGATCGAATAAAGCATCTGGCCATTTTTAATGAGACTTAGTCAAACTTAGTCAAATTTGTTTTATGTTGATTCTAATTTCTGATTAATGCCCAAAGTCAATGAGTACTATACCCAAGTAACAATTTTAGCTTTATTATGGTCAGCAAAATATCGTTTGGACTATCGCATTAATCTTCATAAAAAGCTAAAGCGCATTCTATAACATCACCTGGACTCTAATAAAGCCAAAATCAGGCTATTTGGCCCTACCCTAGAAACGTCATCAAGACATATCATTGTTGGTCATCAATGTTGGTCAGCAAAGCTTTTAAAAAGCTATTATAAAACATGTTAGAAATTTTTGTTTTTTTCGGTTCTGTCATTTCTAGGAGTTTTTTTTAATTTTTTTCAGCAACCATAATGGTTGATGAATGATAATTGCATTATTCAGATATGATCTGGTAAAACTATTAGCTAAAAAACCAATGTTTTAACCATATATTGAGCGTCTTTTCTACTGCCAGTCAAGATTTTAGGTAAAATGTATATGAAATAGTATCTTAAAATAAATGCGCCTCGTCAAATCTGATGGTCAATCATGATGGAATTGATGAAAAAAGGCCTGAAAAAAATATTTTACAATGCTTGCATTGTGAATCCATCAACATGGCGTCATTTTGTGCCCTTCGATTTTGCAACCAACATGGCGTGAGTCAATTTATAGTTTTATTATGGTTTAATGATGACCCCAAAAAAAGCTACGATTTGACGTTTCTCTCGCAAGCCAACCAATTACACGCTAAGGTTGAGTTCCTCATTTCTGAGTTGTTAATCATTAGTACAGTAAATGAGGACAGACTTTTTGAATGAAAAGGGATTGGTTTTGAATGACCCGTGGAATAAATCATGAGTTGAAGTCAAATTTCGTTGTCTGACGCCATCTTGAAATCCAAGATGGCGGCTTCCGCTGAACTTTAAGATGGTTTAAATGACTTGAAATCGCATGAAACCCCAACAAAATGGGTATTGGGTGAAAGGGCTAAACGAGTAGAAGTTGAATTTCGCTATGAGACGCCATCTTGAAATCCAAGATGAAGGCATCCCCTCAACTTTTAATGCTTAATGCTGACAAAAAGTCGCATTAAACCACCACTATACGGGTATTGAATGAAAAGGCTAAGCTAGAAGATGTCGATTTTTTTCTTCTTTTCTTGGAATACAAGATGGCAGCTTCCACTGAATTTAAAATGCTGTTAATCAATGAAAATCACTTGAACACATCTTATTTTCACGTAATATCTACTACATTAAAACTACTATTTCAAGACAATTTAGATCATTTTAAATCACTTTTATTATTTTTTCATTATGTTTCTAATGCATTAATTGTATTGGTCTTATTCTAGCGAAAACTATAAGGTTATATTGTTTCTGTTAACCGTCTGATTTAGGCACATGTGCCAAATTTGATGTTGCTAAAATCGAATGTTGCCAAAAACGAACGGGGTCTGTATTGTGGTGGTTTTTGTGGGAGAAACGCGAAAAGAGATATTTGACTTCTATCATTTAGCCTTAGCACCCAATACAATATATTTGAGAGTTTTATGCTATTTTCATTCATTTACAGTATTTTTAAGTTCAGCTGAAGCCACCATCTTGGATTTCAAGATAGCGTCAGAATGCAAAAATAAACTTTTTATAGCTTATCCCAATTGACAAACACCCATATTTTGGAGGTTTTAATTCAATGATTTAGAGCATTTTGAAAGTTTATAGAAAGCTGCCATCTTGGATTTCAAGATGGCGTAAGATAGCAATATTCGACTTCTACTCGTTAAGCCCTTTCACCCACTACCAATTTAGGTTTCATGTCATTTTAAGTCATTCACTACATTTTAAAGTTTAGCGTAAGCCGCCATCTTGGATTTTAAGATGGCGTCAGATAGCGAAATTCAACTTCTACCGGTTGATTTCTTTCAACTTATACCCCTATAATATAGGTTTTATGCGATTTTCAGTCATTTACAGTATTTTCAAGTTGAGTGGTAGCCGCCATCTTGGATTTAAGATGGCGACGGGTAACGAAATTTGACTGACTCGTTTATTACTTTCACTTAATAACCATATTGTGAAGGTTTCACGATATTTCCAGTAATTTACAGCTTTGAAAATAAAAGCGGAAGCCGCCATCTTGAATTAATGATGGCGTCAAGCAACAACTTTTTTCCTACTATTTGGGCTCTTTCACTCAATACTCATATTGTGAAGATATTCATACCACTTTCGGTGATTTCAAGTTTTCAAAGATGTATTTTTTTAATTTTAACTCAAAACCAACACGCATAACTTACCAAAAATGTGTAAAGATGGGAGTTCCAATTCAAATATGTGCTATCTAATCTGAGCGTGTCCTGTTTTGACATCTTGATCGAGAACTGTCACTAAATTTTATGGCGGTTTAATAATCATGCACTGAGTACTATTATAGAACATGCAACAGAAAGCTTGGAGCAAACTCCTAAGTTTGTGTTTTATTATAGTATAAAAAGAGCATTCATAACTCTTTCAAAATAACTAAAACAGTATGTTTAATAAAAGTTTAATTAGCGTTTTCAAAACCATCTGAAAACATATGATCGAAAAAAAATTATAAGCATTCTGCATGACCATAATAAAACCGCCATAAAACGAGCTGCACAAAAAAATGCCATAATTAAACCATAATAAAACTTCCTAATGCTAGTTGGCTTAATCTGTGTTACTTGGGTAATGATCTGCTTCTAATTAAGAGTTATCATAATTCAGCCAAATTATTTGTAGGTTTTTTGTTTTTCATTAAAAAAAAGCTTTTTAAGATAAACTTTCTTCCTTTAAGAATACTCACTTTGCGTTGTTCAGAAGAGTTGTAGAACTCGTTATTCCCCACCATCAAAAACAAAATCATCGAATTCTGAGATGGTAATTCTTTTTGAATCGACATTAAGTTTCTAGTTTGCATTTTTTTCAGTGTGGGATTTTTCCGCCTACTTCTACCATCAAATATGACTATCGAAGCTCTTATTTCTTCAAAATCAGCAAAATCAATTCAAAAAAGCAGTTTTTGAATTAAAGGTTGAAATTCTACACTAAGAAATATAAATTACATGATTTTCAAAAAAAAAAAATCATGAAAAAGTTTTGTTAGAAACACTTGTTTCTCTTAATTATGCAAAGTTGCAATGTATGAACGACTTGTAGGCCTTATAAGGCAAATAATGCAAAAAACTGATAAATTGGAATAAATTGTACGAAAGCTTGTATGCAACAAAATTGCATACAAAATCATTGCACAAAACCTATAAATCATGTAGATTTTTTAAAGAATTTCTATAAAATCAAGAATACAAATAGTGTAGAACTCCCGTGTTCCACAATTTGTTTTTTGCTCTTTAAACCATTCAGATATTTTATATAATTTTCGAAATTTCCATAATATCCTTGAAACTTTATTTACAACCCCCTTCATGATTTATGAATATCTCTAAGGGGAGGGGGACGACAACAAAAGAAGAATTTGATATTTGTTCCGGCCTTATTACCAGGCTTAGAAAAACATTTAATTAAACTCTTAAATGGCATATTTAGGGAAATTGAGTGTTAGTTTTTGCAATGCAATTTTCTCAGTAGTGTAAGATAAAAAAAATCAAAAAAATTTTTTCCTAAAAATTCTATCATTTTCCAAAATTTTCTTATGAACCACATTTGTGTAGGAATTATAATTTCCGAGATAAAAATATTTATCAAATTTTGGCCTTTAAAGATAATTTTTGAGAAAACTAAGTATGCCATGGTGCTTTTTTAGGTAAGATTGAATTCTGAGAGGTTTATGCCAACTTCGTATCGATTTGACGTGAAATCCGTCTATTTTAATTTTCTTTGTTATTATTGATTGCTATTTATTAGTTTTTCGAATAGATCAAAGCTTGAACATTGAATTGATTTTGCCTAACTTATTTGTTACTCCCTCCTTATTATTTTACAACCTTTAATGGAAGATAATTAAATGTTAATGTAATTGTCAATAAATAGATGAAAATTTCAATAAAATACATTTCATTGATTGGTTCAAAATTGCATATATTTAAAATATATTGCAAAAGTGTGGAAAGTGTTACTACTTATTGAAGCATAGGAAACAGCTCAAAGCAGATAAATAATATTCTGAGTTGGAAGTTTTTTTAGATATAGAATTCAAAACGTGAACTTTGAATATATTCAAATAGGAAAAAAAAATGCAAGTTGAATGTTCTTAATCTGAAATCATTAAAATTTACCATCGAATCTAATCGGCGCCCATGCATCGAGAAAGTAGTTTATCGGTTTTTGAGTAGTATGTATGATGTGTGTATGTGATGTGATAGGTGTGATTATGTGTCATTTCGGCAAGTGAGCGGATAATGACTTGAGGGTGTTTTCTTTCCGGTTCATCGGATTTGTTTTTCCCCTTTCTCCTGACAACCTTTAGAGAGAGTGAGAAGACTCACCTGGCATTGAAGTAAAACTTTGGTTCCTTGTACGGTGTGATGTTTCACACCAGATATATTGATCTTTGTTGGTCTCACTGTTGGTTTTTTTTATTTTGTGCCCCGGGGGTGGGTGGCAAAAAAGGTGGAAGAAAATGGTGGAAAGAAAATGGTTAATATTGAGATAAACTATCCGAGCTTCTGAGATTAACTAGAGTGACGGCATACTGAAAACTTCTTACCTTGTAAATCGATATGAAAAAGATTATCCACAACCAGCTGCAACTCTTTCATCTCGACGCGACAGGTGTAGGTGGCGCCGAGCTCTTGCCGCGAGAGGGTCAGTGATAAGGTCGACTTGACCGTGTACAGTCCGTTGTGGTCCTCCACTTGTTGGGAATCTGTGTTGGGCAGATTGATTGAAATTTTATCACGCTCTATCGGATTTTTATCCTTTCCATTTCTTACCTCTCACAACTCCTCCCGACCGATGCCAACTTATCACAGGTACTGGACGGGCGCCGTAAACTTCGCAAACGACTTGCAGATCCTGACCCTCCCGCATTGGCCCGATATGGGACCCGTTCTTAATACTATTCCTACTGCCATCCTGAAGTGCTATTACAGAGGGAATGGCTGCCAGGTGGAAAAGGAGATTAAATAATGTCATTAGTGTGGGGGACATTATGATAATAATCTTCATCATGATTAATTAAATTTTCCTTCCAAGCCACCCGCAGACTTACCGTAAACATTTAGTGCTATACTATAAGCGCCCGAGTTTTCACACAACTCGGACGGCTCTAAAAATGTGGTTTCACACAGATATGTATCTTCGTCGGAGATTTCCACGTTCTTGAAGATGAGCCGGCTGCTCTGGGCCTCGTGGGACAGCGAGAGTCGATCGTTGTAGCTGCCCTCGACCTTGGCCACCTCGCCGTCACCGGAAACGACCGCGATGCGATCGGTGCCCTTGAACCATTTGAGCGAGTGCAGCTCGCCGCAGGTTGCGATGTCTATCGGGCATGTCAGTTCTACCTTCTCGCTCCTCAGCACCGACACCGTCTCATCTGGAAAGGGGTGAGAGAAAATTGGTTAAAGTTGATTGGCGCTGGCAATGGACGTTGACAAGGGTCTTGGAAAAATGCATTCATATTCTTTTAAAAGGATGAAATTTGAAGAATTCATAATAAATGACGAGCTAAATTCAGTTCACATTACTATCTTTCCTACTGTCATTTTTATTTTTTCTTATTCCTTTGGGAGTTGATTTAAACTACAAATGCCAGAGCTAGGTGCGGTCCTAGAACTCGCTTTTTGAGAAGAGGAAGAGGAAGTGGGAGGAGGGGGGAGGGAGTCTGTTTTTTGAAAATTTTCATAAATCGGCCAATATAAATATCTTATAGTATCTAGCGATTTAAGGAGGAGGCGCTGCATACTCTCCTTTTGAAACAAAACGTTATGCAATATTCAACAAAGTTACTAAATAAATTAATATCTTCAATATTAAGTTCATTTAAATGCCTTTCCGTGTTGTCAGAAATAGTTAAATTTTGTAAAATGCATTTTTTAAAAATTTTCAGTTTTTTTCTTTGGACTTTATCCCTGAAACTAGAAAATCTAGGCAAAATTTGGATCCTTTATAAAAAAAAAAGATAAAAAATAGTGTAGAAAATCAACTTTTTATTTATAGGTTTATTAGTATATCAGCAATCAATACCTGACTTCAGTAAAAACTTATCCATTTAAAAAAACACTCGAGTTAGAGCACTAAAACTAGAGGTGATAGACAAAATTTGACAGAATATTTGAATTCATGACTACAAATCTTTTACAATCATTTACTTAAAAATTGCATTGAATCTAAATCAACTGTAATGAAATTAATCAATTTTTTGTCAAATCTGAAACTGTTTATTTAATAAATTTATTTTAATTATTATTGTTTCAACACACTCACATGAATTTTATAAAGTCATTCATTATCGTGTTTCATAACCAACGAAGGAGAACAGCATTTTTAAGTAGGCGATGGCTTGTTGGTATCGCACGTTTTTTTTCGCGCCGTCGCGGTGAAAATAAAATTTTTGAAATTTAAGTAGTTTGACATTGTGAAATTGTGAATTTATCTTGGGATTAGTGAATGAAGCATAGTGATCAATAATTGCATGTTTCATTGTACGTGCTCGACCCAATTGTCCGTTGATTTCATCCACCTCAAGCAGTTGACATCGTTGAATGATCCGCTGCAAGAAGAAACACACTTCCTGCTTCAACAATTGGTGAGTTCGTTCCATGATCCTTCTTATTCATTTATTCTAGACTGATGTTTTAATTCAGAAGTTTCTTCCTGAGAATTCTCATAATTGGAAAATTCTCAAGTACAGTTAATTGATGTATAAAGAGACGTGAGGTGATCCTCGGAATTTTTCGGGAAGCGCAGGGGAGTTTTTTTTTCTATTTCATTTTGACGTAGAATTACGTCTTACGGCAACACTATAGGGGGGCAAATTGAAATTTGCGATCGAATCTCGCGTCACGAAAAACTCCTCTTTCAAAGACATCCTATCTAAAGGATTATGACGTCATCACCAAGCCAAAACAAAAAAAGAGAAAAAGAAAGAAAACACGGATGCCCCGCCTCTTGATGAGTTTTGATTTTCCATGTATACGAAAAGTATAAAAACAACGGGGCGCCAGCGGCTCGGTTTCAGTTTCTTTTTGCTCGTCGTCGTGTACAGTTCTCCTGCAATTCGATCTGCGTTTGGACCCCACCAGTGGTAATCCAACGCAGATATCGTTTTGCAGTTAGTTTAGTGGAAGCCAGCGAAGCAGAAGGATGGTTCAGCAGCAGACATGGCGATTTAGCGGTGCTGGCGACTAGCAGCGGTGGTGGCGACTAGCAGCGGAGGATAACCAGCGGAGTTAATGACATGTTGGCATGACATTTTGACATGACATTTTGACATGATATTTTGACATGACATTTTGACATGACATTTTGACATGACATTTTGACATGACATTTTGACATGACATTTTGACATGACATTTTGACATGACATTTTGACATGACATTTTGACATGACATTTTGACATGACATGTTGACATGACATTTTGACATGACATGTTGGCATGCCATGTTGGCATGCCATGTTGACATGACATGTTGGAATGACATGTTGGCATGACATTTTGACATGACATTTTGACATGACATGTTGGCATGACATGTTGGCATGACATGTTGGCATGACATTTTGACATGATATTTTGACATGACATTTTGACATGACATTTTGACATGACATTTTGACATGACATTTTGACATGACATTTTGACATGACATTTTGACATGACATTTTGATATGACATGTTGGCATGACATGTTGGCATGACATGTTGGCATGACATGTTGGCATGACATTTTGACATGACATTTTGACATGATATTTTGACATGACATTTTGACATGACATTTTGACATGACATTTTGACATGACATTTTGACATGACATTTTGACATGACATTTTGACATGACATTTTGACATGACATTTTGACATGACATTTTGACATGACATTTTGACATGACATGTTGACATGACATTTTGACATGACATGTTGGCATGCCATATGACATGTTGACATGACATTTTGACATGACATGTTGGCATGCCATATGACATGTTGGCATGACATTTTGACATGACATTTTGACATGACATTTTGACATGACATTTTGACATGACATTTTGACTTGACATTTTGACATGACATTTTGACATGTTGGCATGACATTTTGACATGACATGTTGGCATGACATTTTGACATGACATTTTGATATGACATTTTGATATGACATTTTGACATGACGTGTTGGCATGACATGTTGACATGACATGTTGGCATGACATGTTGGCATGACATGTTGGCATGACATTTTGACATGACATTTTGATATGACATGTTGGCATGACATGTTGGCATGACATTTTGACATGACATTTTGACATGACATTTTGACATGACATGTTGGCATGACATTTTGACATGACATTTTGACATGATATTTTGACATGACATTTTGACATGACATTTTGACATGACATTTTGACATGACATTTTGACATGACATTTTGACATGACATTTTGATATGACATTTTGACATGACATTTTGATATGACATGTTGGCATGACATTTTGACATGACATTTTGACATGACATTTTGACATGATATTTTGACATGACATTTTGACATGACATTTTGACATGACATTTTGACATGACATTTTGACATGACATTTTGACATGACATTTTGACATGACATGTTGGCATGACATTTTGACATGACATTTTGACATGATATTTTGACATGACATTTTGACATGACATTTTGACATGACATTTTGACATGACATTTTGACATGACATTTTGACATGACATTTTGACATGACATTTTGATATGACATTTTGACATGACATTTTGATATGACATGTTGGCATGACATTTTGACATGACATTTTGACATGATATTTTGACATGACATTTTGACATGACATTTTGACATGACATTTTGACATGACATTTTGACATGACATTTTGACATGACATTTTGACATGACATGTTGACATGACATTTTGACATGACATGTTGGCATGCCATGTTGGCATGCCATGTTGACATGACATGTTGGAATGACATGTTGGCATGACATTTTGACATGACATTTTGACATGACATGTTGGCATGACATGTTGGCATGACATGTTGGCATGACATGTTGGCATGACATTTTGACATGATATTTTGACATGACATTTTGACATGACATTTTGACATGACATTTTGACATGACATTTTGACATGACATTTTGACATGACATTTTGACATGACATTTTGATATGACATGTTGGCATGACATGTTGGCATGACATGTTGGCATGACATTTTGACATGACATTTTGACATGATATTTTGACATGACATTTTGACATGACATTTTGACATGACATTTTGACATGACATTTTGACATGACATTTTGACATGACATTTTGACATGACATTTTGACATGACATTTTGACATGACATGTTGACATGACATGTTGACATGACATTTTGACATGACATGTTGGCATGCCATATGACATGTTGACATGACATTTTGACATGACATGTTGGCATGCCATATGACATGTTGGCATGACATTTTGACATGACATTTTGACATGACATTTTGACATGACATTTTGACATGACATTTTGACTTGACATTTTGACATGACATTTTGACATGTTGGCATGACATTTTGACATGACATGTTGGCATGACATTTTGACATGACATTTTGATATGACATTTTGATATGACATTTTGACATGACGTGTTGGCATGACATGTTGACATGACATGTTGGCATGACATGTTGGCATGACATGTTGGCATGACATTTTGACATGACATTTTGATATGACATGTTGGCATGACATGTTGGCATGACATTTTGACATGACATTTTGACATGACATTTTGACATGACATGTTGGCATGACATTTTGACATGACATTTTGACATGATATTTTGACATGACATTTTGACATGACATTTTGACATGACATTTTGACATGACATTTTGACATGACATTTTGATATGACATTTTGACATGACATTTTGATATGACATGTTGGCATGACATTTTGACATGACATTTTGACATGACATTTTGACATGATATTTTGACATGACATTTTGACATGACATTTTGACATGACATTTTGACATGACATTTTGACATGACATTTTGACATGACATTTTGACATGACATGTTGACATGACATGTTGACATGACATTTTGACATGACATGTTGGCATGCCATGTTGGCATGCCATGTTGGCATGACATGTTGGCATGACATGTTGGCATGACATGTTGGCATGACATTTTGACATGACATTTTGACATGACATGTTGGCATGACATGTTGGCATGACATGTTGGCATGACATTTTGACATGATATTTTGACATGATATTTTGACATGACATTTTGACATGACATTTTGACATGACATTTTGACATGACATTTTGACATGACATTTTGGCATGACATTTTGACATGACATTTTGACATGACATTTTGACATGACATTTTGACATGACATTTTGACATGACATTTTGACATGACATTTTGACATGACATTTTGACATGACATTTTGACATGACATTTTGATATGACATTTTGATATGACATTTTGATATGACATTTTGACATGACATTTTGATATGACATTTTGACATGACATTTTGACATGACATTTTGACATGACATTTTGACATGACATTTTGACATGACATTTTGACATGACATTTTGACATGACATTTTGACATAACATTTTGATATAACATTTTGATATGAGATGTTGGCATGACATCTTCATGAGATCTTCACATGACATGTCAAGTTTAAATGACATGTTGACATGATATTATGACATACAATTTTGACATGGCATTGCATGTCGACATGACATTGAATGTAGACATGACATTGAAATTTGACATGACATTTTGGCAAGACAATTTGACATAACATTTTGTCTTGAAATTTTGACAGAACATGTCATGAAATTTTGAAAGGACATGTTTTCGTGACATTTTGAAATGACATTCAAGCTTGCTGCCATCACGGTTTGAAATGACATGCAATGATGATGTCATTTTGACATTAGTTCTAAGCATTTCATTATTCTGCAATTTTTTTGTTTATGTAATCAATACAGAAATAAGTTAACCATACACGGAAAAAAATTGAGTGGTCATCCCAAAGACGCTGTCATGATAATTTTACCATTTCAGCGCTATAGTATTTTCAACCACGAAAAGTTTAACATCGATTTTGTGAAAGGGCGCATGAAACAATATTGAAATTACTATGTACCTGGTAATTTTCGATAACTCTCAATGTTTGTTGTCGAAAATACTATGGTCATGATAATTTCATCATAGTTTCTATCACAACTACCGTCCGCATAGTAATTTTGACATTGTGGCACCAATTCATATCAACAAAATACTACGCACATCGTACTTTTGAGAACAAAACATATTTGACTCAAAAACATAAGTGCGTATGATAATTTTACTATGGTAAACATTCTTGTTGTTTACACTAATTTAGGATCATTAATCATCAAACCCGTTTGTAAAAAAACACTAATTTTGAGCTGCTTTATAGTTACATAACTTTGAAAATCATTCCAGAGCATCGGAAGAACACACTAACATTGACCGACGTGTGTCGGAAGTGTGAATTTTCATGTTTCAAATAATGTCATAATGCATGCATGCAAATAAACAAACAAACATACATAGTAATTTTACTATTTAAATCAAGCTCCTCGCTCCTCCTAATCTTTATCATAACACATACTAGTTTTATCATGAAACATATTAATTTTACTAGGGACGAAGTAAAACAATGCATCATTTCATTGACAATTTTACTAAAACGCAGTCGAATTTACTATGCGCAGCCAAATTGAGCACATGGTAAAATAGCTATGCGTAAGGTATTATAAACAACAAAACATATTTGACTCAAAAATATGGTCGCCTGTTGTTCGTTTAAACCACGGATTTAGTAATTTTACTATGCTTTTTTTTTGTGTGTAGAGAGTTATCGTAATTCTACGCTCACTACACGGTTGTAGCATGATTACAACCTCTTCAACTTTTTTTCATCTAAAGAAGGACAATTTCCGAAACATTTTCTGATTTAATTTAAAATTATGTGTTGAATTTATTATTTTGTTTTTAAAGAAAGTGGCTGAGAGCAACGTTTTTGAATAATATGATTTTTTTCTCTTTGTTATGATTCGTTGCTATGACGACACATTTGATTTGTTCGGGTTACTGTGTCAGTCATGGATGAGTGGTTAAAGTTACAAACTGTTTAATGATTTCATCGATGTTCGTAACTTTCACCCGCAAATAAGTTAATTTCGAAAGATTTTATGATGGTACTATTTCTTTTCTCTGTTCTTCCAATTTTTATTTTCAAGAACGAGTAAAAGCGCTTTATCCAAAGTAAATGACCAGAGATGATGGTGCACAAAAATCCGAAACATGCTATTGGATTAAACATCCAGTAAAGTAATTAAAAAATTACAATTTATCAATTTTTCTGTGCAGAAAAACCTCATTTCGACCCACAGAAGGACGAACTCTCAAGAGCCATCATCAAGGAGCACAGTTAATTTTAGCAAATGTGCTTCCAACGTGAATATTAAAAACATTTTAAAAACGTATTGTACTGATGTTTCTTCCTCCCTTGATTTCAGCTGTCTCAGCGTCCAATACTGCACAGTGGGCCCGGCCAAGTTACAATGGGTAGTGAATGCCCAAGCAACCAAAAGTCCCATAAAACAGGTACAAAAACGCTTACAGCCCCATCATTGATATGAATTCCGTTCTATGCAGCTCAAAATTTAAGTTATTATGCATACTTTCAAGTTCCAAAACAAGTCTTAATGATCTTCTATTCAGCTTCCAGTGGCCTTTTTATTCAGCTTCCAAAAAATCGTAAAATGAGCAAAAAATCTCCCTCTATCTCAACTACATCCTTGGCGTCGGTTCATATCATCTAATCTTGATTATTTACTATGTTCTGTACATGATGCCACGAACCGAACGCAAACTCGACTAATTGCTCAATTGCTTCTTTCCTACATTTCCTACATATATAGCATCAGAATGGTCACTCAAACAAATATACCAGATACAAAAATAGCCAAATAGCATATTTATAGCTACAAAAGTGGAGGCGATATATCTACAACAGTGCTGCAAATTTTCTTATTGCTCGAATGATACTGACAGTGATTTTCTATCATTGTAAAAAGCTTTAACTAAAATGAACGGAATAGAAAAGTCTACAAATATAAAAGCTTCTGATCGGCTCGGTCACCTTCGTGCCTACAGAAAGCTGTGTGAGTATGTCAGTCAGTTGAAAGCTCACTCGTAAACCTGAACAAACCTGTTTCACTCGACTGCTACGAAAACGTCTTTCGCTTAGGCGTTTCTGTCACTCACTGTATTTGATCAGTGACTGCAGCTTAAGCATTCAAACAGTGTCAGCGAAAGTTGCTGATAATTTCAGCAAGCATTTGTTTTCGCCATTTTTGCAAATTATGAATTGGGTTTCGGAAAGAAAACACGACTTGAAATTCGCTAAGACTATACGATTATTTAAAGGGGGGACTGTAGAATGGATTAATATAAATTTCTTGAGGATAGAATTTATGGCAATTAACAATGACAAAAATATGACAAATGAGGTAGACATATGACGAAAATCTGACAAAAATGTCAAAAAAAAATGACAAATGTGGTCAAAAAATGACAAAATTATGACAAAATGTGATAAATATGTTGAAAATATGGCAAAAGTTTAACAATAGTATGGGTAAAATCTGTCAAATATGACTAAAATTAAACAATAAAATAATAACAATCTAACAAATATGACACAAAAAACATAACAAAAATAAGACAATATCCGACAAATGAGACAAAAATTTGACAAATGTGATAAAAATATGACAAATATCACAAAATATAGCAAAATTTTCATAATACAATGACAAATCATGACAAAAAAATTTCAAAATTATGACAAAATCTGACAATAATATGCCATAAATTTAACAATAAGATGGCTAATATTCTAGAAACGATTGTCAAAAATAAATGAAAACGATGAAAATAAGACAACATTATGACATAAATCTTATTATTATGACAAAATTATCACAAAAAATTGACAATAAAATGCAAAATGCGGTAAAAATGACAACAATCAATTTGTAATATTTAATCACTTTGTCATATTTTTACATAGTTTGAGGACATAGTCGGATTTTTGTTCTTTTGATTTCAAATTTTCAAATAAGGTACACCGGGGTAAGTGTGGACGGGTTTTCGTTTAGTTCAACTTTAAAAAATCATTGAAAAATCATCAGTGGAGCAATTTTCATAAAATTACGTTCAATGTGATGCAGAACATGTTGTTTACAAACGCTGAAGAGATGAGCTCGATAGAAGCAAAGCGAAAAAAGTTATCACGTAAATTGTTATGGACTGCTGGTGTCTTCACTTACCTCGCTTTATGGGGTAAGTGTGGACGGTAGATTTTCCCTTTGATTTTTTAGGAAATTTTCCAAAAAAATGTGTTTTCTTGGTTGAATACGTTATTTTATTGCTCGAACCGTCCAAAATTTTGAAAAATATTCATGATACTATTAGACAGGCATCTTCCAATAATTATTGAGTGTAATTATGATACAACACACGAGTTCCGATTTTATCAAAAACACTGAACACACCCAGAAAAGGGTAGGTAGGCCCAAGAAACTGACAACGGCACATTTGCCGAGCATTCGAAGGTTCTTTTTACCTACAAATAATTCAGAGCTACCTAGCTTGGACAATTTAAGGGAGGGAAATGATACACTTTCTTCAGTCGATAACCCACTGAGGATGCTAGCAAGTAGCTAGTGAAATACTAGTATTTGGGTCTTTCAAATACTGTAGCTGAATTCAAAGGAATCTTCGACTACTTTGAAATAACTGAACAAACAAGTACTTTACCCAACATTTCATGAGCCGAATGCTAAATTTAGATAAATAATGCAATTCATGAAGGATGAAGAACAGAAAATTGAAAAAATGTGTAAACATCAAGTCTTTTTCAAGCCGTCCACACTTACCCCAGGGAGGGGTTGGAGACAAAATTTTAGTTTTTGTAAATAAACTCTTTTTTCTTCATTTTTAACCGCCGTTTCTTTTCCTAACTGGTTGTTTGGAATGTAAGGATTGTTTCAATGTAGAGTTTTTCATCGAGAGCCAGCTAGTTTACGAGAAATTGGCAACTGAAAAAGATGCACATCACCTCGACATCGTAGGTGAAAATAGAAAATTAAAAAAAAGTCGTTGTAAACATCCGTTATTGTCGGAATTGCATCGTTTTTACAGTTATTGGATAGATTACAAGTAAATTGAACATTCTGCATTAAAAGTTTGAGAAAATAGTGCACAGTATTATTTTAATAGCCATCGTCCACACTTACCCCGCGTCCCCACTTACCCCGGTGTACCTTTTTATAAATTTGTCTGATTTTTATCACAATTTTATGACATGATTTTGTCATTTTATTGTCCTATTTTCGTCATTTTTATTACCATGCTTGTCATAGTTTTTTTATATTTGTCATATTTTTGTCAATTGTTAATGACATTTTTCATATTTTAGCCATAATTTGGTCATTTTTGTCATATTTTGGTTAAAATATTGTCTTATTATTATCACATTTGTCATATTTTCGTGTTGTGTTAGTAAATATTTTTTATTGTATTGTAAATTTCAGTCATATTTGCAGATTTATTTTGGTCATAATTTTGTCAAACTTTTACCACATTTGTCATATTTTTTCATTTTATTGCCAACTTTTTGTCATATTTGTGTAATAATTTTGTCATATTTTGTCATAGTTTTGTCCCCCAAATTCTTCCACACCGCTCCCTCACCAACACTCGTCTCGCCAACCCGAACACTCATTTCTAAACCTTCCAACCCCTTTACACCATTTGTGAAAGACGTATTTTTTATCAAAATCTTTCAAAATAGCGATCTCAGCAGTAATTACGAAATTTCCGCATGTCTAGCGAGTCGAAAAATCTTAGTCACCATTCAACTAAACTTAATGATAATAGAATGGAGCTTTTTTCACTTTCAGCAATGTTCGCTTGAAACTGAAAATGAAGATTGGATAACCTCCTGAACCTCCAAAGAGCCTAAATGTATTCTGACCACGGATGTTGCCGATTGGTGAATGAGTGTGCAGAGAGTTTTCAGGACTGAGCTTTCTGTTCATTCTCCTATGAATCTAGCTGGAATTGAACTGACCGATACACTGCAATAAATTCAATTGATTATTGAAGCTGACACTGGAAATTTGCAGCACTGATCTACAATGACATGATTCCAACGATTCCAAACAAAAAGCAAAATAAACTATTCTAAGTAATTTCAGTATATTTAACGAAAAACAAAATTCCTCGACCAAGATTTGAATTCAGTCCTCCGAGTTCGCTGTCCGATATCTTACCACGATGCCAATTCATCAGTTGATATGTGTCACGCATAGCTTCATTGGTGAGATTTTCTTTTAACAAACCGGTCGAGAGAAGAAAGGGAGAGACTGGATGGATTGTCAATTGAAGGACCACCCATTTATCGTTAATAAATTCACTTGAAGATAACTCAAATTGCTAATGTCGAATAAGAAAATTCTCAACTTTTTGGAGACATATTTACGAGTTGACTAAACTGCTATCCGATTCAACTATTTTTGGGCAAAGCATGATGTAAATGAATGATAGAAAATCACTCAATACCATCGTGTTTACGATGGGTATTGAAAATGTCTAAATAGTCGATTAAGATTATCCTTTCCATTACGATTTAATGTTAGCTGGGAGTTCAGATTGTCAAGACTGCTGCTGCAAAAAAATCGTTTCTGATTCGGCCTCCGGTGGAAGACGGATTGGCACAGGGAGCACCGATTTTAAAGGCTGCTGCTATGAACTATTTTTTTCTGATTTGCCCACTGAAAAACGTTGGCTTGGAATTGGAAGCAGATTTTTAATGCTACTGCTGCAGAATGTTGGTTATGATGATTTGGCCTTCCGGTGGAAAAAGACGGAATTGGCTTAGGAGGTGGAGATTTTTAAAGCTGCTGCTGCTGATTGTTTGCTTTGATTTGGCCTTCCGGTGAAAAGAGTGGGAATTAGTTTAGGAAGTGCAGATTTTTAAGATTGCTGTTTCTGATTGTTTGTAATGATTTGGCCTTCCGGTAGAAAAAGATGGAATTGGCTTAGGAAGCGAAGATTTTTAGCTTCAATTCAGCCTTCCGGTAGAAATAGACTGAATTGGCTTAGAAACTGCATATTTTTGAAGCTGCTACTGCTGATCGTTTGCTTTAATTTTGCCTGCTTTTTGAATTGGCATAGAAAGTGCAAATTTCAAGGCTGATGTTGCTGATTGTTTGTTATGATTTTGTTTTCCGGTGGAAAAGACGGAATTACTTTGGAAGCATATTTTTTAAGACTGTTGCTGCTGATTGTTTATTTTGGTTTGGTCTTCCGGTCATTCTCTCCTTTAAATAAGTCAAACTAAGCTCTTGAATTTTAATTTAAAATCTTAACTAGAATTTTCAATGATGGCGGATCTGATTTCGAAATTAAAATTATGATTCTGAAATGAAAATTCTATTCTTTTTTTTTTTCAAATCAATAAATTCGCTTTTTATTCTGAAATAAATGTTTTGTTACAATATTTTAAATTTGATTTTGGGTTAACGATTTTCTTTCAATTTTGATTAATGTTAATTTCGTTAACCCTTCATAAACCAACAATTTTTTAGACGTGGTTTAATGAAATCAGGATGAAACCAAAGCCAATAATTATTTTGCATAACGTTTTGCTCAGAAAATTGAAAAATCTTTAGTCAGTGTGTTTTTCGAAGCTACTGACAGTTAGGTCTATAATTTACCATCATTTTGGAATAATTCTATTTAGAAAAAAAAAAAAAAAAAAAAAAAAAAAAAATATATATATATATATATATATATATATATATATATATATATATATATATATATATATATATATATATATATATATATATATATATATATATATATATATATATATATATATATATATATATATATATATATATATATATATATATATATATATATATATATATATATATATATATATATATATATATATATATAAAATGATAGAACGACAAAAAATCGATACGGTAAACGGCAAACGATATGGTTTTTCGTCGAACTAACGTTGTTTATAATAAGCTACAATAAACCAAAAGTTATGTTAATTTTTCAGCGAATATTTCAGGATAAACATTAGATAATCGTTTTAAAGCTACATAAATGATAGATAAGAAAGTTAGACTACCAGTAGAAGTCCTATGCTTCTGAAGCGGCTATTGGAAATTTGATCACTCAATCAAAAATTTAACTGCAATTTTAATTTCTTACTTAAACAGCAATTTTCAACAACTCTTTTAGCTTAGCTTAGCTTAGCTTGATTGCCTGCTCACATCCACCTTAAATCGTTGAACCTGAAATGCTTTATCAACAAAACTCAATTTATAATGCATGTATATTCCTCCCTCTTTTCAAAACCTTGCTAAATTTGAAATAAATTCCTTTTATAAAATCATCATTACAAGCTTTGCATTTCAAATCCCACGATCGCAGGCGTGGCTCAGTAGAACAAGTTCCACATCGCCAATGGTTGCTACTCCGTGATTGACCGAGGCCACCAGTTTTGTTCAAAGGTCAAATGAATGGTGTCTGGGACTGACAGCTCATTCACATTACCCAAAACTGATGCTCTCTCTTTTAACATCAATAACGGCGCCGGCCACGTCCTAGCAGTCAATAGATAGATTGAAAGAAAGAGAAAGGGATGAAAGAATGATTTCGTGCTTTAGGACCGAGGTCACCTCTGCATCCTAGCAAAATAATTTTGGTTTGGAGTACGGGTATAAGGATTTGATCAGGAGGCACTTTTGACTAGTGCAATAGCTTTGGTTGCAAACCTTATCTTATATACTTGTGTTGTTTCATTTCATTGAACAAATTACGAGATCTAGAACTTTTATTTTCTTCCTGTTTATTTATTTTGATAGAACAAGATTTTAAAGGTTTTATTAACTCTGTTAAAGTTTGAAAAAATAATAAATTCAAACCTGATCGAATTCACTGAAACTTTAATTCAATTTTAACTGAAAAAGTATTTAAATAAACCTTTCTAAACATTAATTAAAAAAAACATAATTCAGAAAATTTTCTTATTTTTACTCTAACCAAATAAAATGCTATTTTTGCTGCTCCCTAATCTGCTTTAAAGTGGAACACAATTTTGACTTGGAGTTCAAGCTGATCAAGAAAAACGTATAGAACAAATATTTCTAAGGGAAGCCCGTAAGGGATCCAACAAACAAAAAAAATAAAGCGAGCCTTGAACCTCATTTTCCATGAATTAAATGAATTCTTACAAACCATGGAATAATAAAAACCATCACAGTAATTCAACAAAACTCTCAGCTTAGGAAACAATTATTTAAAGTAAAGATCCCACGTATGTGGATATAACATTTGTTGATAGGATTAAATTCTTTGTGTTTTCTGTTTCCCGATTTTTACTAAGTAGCACAACATAAATCATAATTTACTCCAAGCAATAAAAAGCTTAAACTGAAATTCCGAGAAACAAATTTTAAAAAAATCGCAACTGACTACCTAAGCAGGCTACGCAAATGATTACATAACCCACTGAACGGATTAATACGGGTAAAACAAACATCCTACACAAATAAATAAGTCGCGTGGGAGTCGGCCACTCAAGCACGTCCTTGCTCGATAAGTGCCGGGCGAACCCGACCTACTTTATTTGTTTTAAATAACTGCAATTATGAAAAAAACTCAAAATATTGAAATAAAATAGAGAACATTAAGATTGTTATCAAAGTATTTTTCCAGATGCGTAAATGAAATGCCGCAAACACACATCGAGCTGGTTGGCCGTCTTTTAACAAAAACTCTAATGGAACTATATTCAGGTGTTTGTTTCATTTTCCCCGCACACAAAGTGTACAACTAAAGTTAATGAAAAGAGAGAGTGAAATTGAAAAATGCCATTGGTTTAAAATCCCTGACAAAATAGATAAAAAAAATGCCATCATGGAATATCCTCACCGGGTTTTTTCCGTATTCGTCAGAGAAGTTGCCTTTTCGCCACCCACCGGCGCATGTCAAAAGTTACTCCTGATCTAGGTGCGAGGCGCAAGGTATCCTTCTGGCACAGTCACATACATCACTTCAACACAACACGAAAAATCCCCGATCAGCAAAACAAAACTATATTTTTTCTTGAAAACACATTACGGCAGGACCAAAAACGAGACCGACAGAAAACGCGACCGTTCTCGAGCACAGCTTGCTGCGAGTCAGCAATTTTCAACACCTCTTTTGATTGATAAACATTCCCACGAAGTGGAAAATTTCGAAAATTCACGTCTACACTGACAAGGAAAAGTTCTATATTTTTAAAAAAGTTCAAGCATTTTCGTGTATTTTCAACGATTATATCCCGCTTGAGAGGGAAACCACCCTATAGGATCGCACATGGCCAGTACAATATTGAACCGATTTACAAACTGATCAGTTACTCTTTAACTGAAAGTTCCACATCTTGTGTTAGAAATGCAGTATTTGAAAATGAAAAAAAAACTAACTTTGTAAAACTTTAGCTAGCAACTCATAATTTGTTCATTTTATCTTGAATGGTGAAATCCGGTATGAATGAACTCGAGAAGCTTGAAAACCCGCGATACGATCAACGTTATTTGAAAGTCTAATGTAGACGTACCCTCGAAACAATTTGAGCCCCGAGTGAAAGGATAACCCCAAAATAAACATACGTGACCGAAAGCCACAAAACCGGAATCCTCGAAAAATCAAGCACTCCGGACTCTGGCAAAGCATGAATCATACTTTTAGCCACATCCCTTACCAGATGAAAAGAAAAAAAACTAGGAAGGAAAAGTACCACTTTTAACGGTTGTACTTCACGGTTTTTCCACGACTTCATTTACCTGACTAAATATCGCGCTTTATGATGGTTATAAAATAACCCCGAATTAGCGCTAAGAGGAATGAATGAATTTAAACGCCCTACTCCACACTGACTGTTTCGTCGTCGCGGCGGCGCGGAGGTGCTGAAATGTGAGGTTATAGAAGAGACCTCTCAGTCTCCCACCATTTGGCCCTTCGGTGTTTGCAATTCCCCGAAACGCCTCGCGTCGTCCTCGTCCTTCTTTCCTTGTTCCATGCTACAGTCAGTCAGGGAAATTAATGCTAGTCTAATTTTCTCCCGGCGCAATTCATACACTTCATTGGACAATTTCGCTGCATGTAATACACCGTGGAGTGTGGAGTCGAGAATGCCGCCTCTTGAGCTACTGGACTGAACACCACTAAGCTTCACCTGGATGGCGCACTCTTGGCTCTTGGTAGTCGGTACCTACTCTGTGTAGTTCCACACTTATCATCTACATCTGGGGCTAACAGCGAACACTATCAGAAGAACCATGTTCGCGCGTTGCTGTCCATCCGGTGAATCGCACCACCGGAATCATGCCCATAATACAAAAGCGCCTACACTTTCCCTGCCCTTTTCCGGCGGATTTCGCCCGAAAGTCGACTTTATCACGATTGCATAAGCCCAGGCGGAAACACTTCAAACCGACCCGAACAACCACTCGACGAAGGAGTACGTACCTAGGCTGACTGTTTGTGTTCTAGTGAGGAGTTCCAAGAGGTATGCACCACCCCCCACGGCTATCCCCCTAACCCCAAGCAGGACAGAAGTCGGAGAATTTCTCTTCAGTTGTTTCCGTTTTGCATTCATCTGTTCACCCATCCGTGTCCGGTTCTTCCTCCCGAGTGCCCTCACCCTGCGCCCAAATGTATGCAAGCCAGTCGTCGCACATGGCGCAAATAATGCTCAAGTGGTAAACATTTGTTCCACCAAGGCAGGTACAGTGTAGTCGGTCCATCATCAACCTGGACCTGGCCAAGCCAAGCCACGAGGCCACGGAAGTTCTTTCGCCGAAAACAAAACACCCAAAGGCCTGGAAAAAACACCTTGCCGCAAGGGGTTACAAAAAAAAGAGTGGAATAAAAACGACACTTATATTGCTAATTGACACAGTTTCCACCATTACTCGACGACGACTCTCGGATGCTGCGGATGCTCTACCTACTAGGTAAGCTACATAGTACGATGATGATGATGGACCAGCTAAAATGTTCGTGGAAGCCATAACGAACGCAAAAAAAGTAACACACAGTTCTGTTGGGGTTTCCTCGCTGCGGAACAGAGCCTTGAGAAATGAAATTGGAACCCTACCTACTTACAGCAGAGGAGTACTCTTGCATCGTGTTGTTGTCGTTGTTCTTCGCATCCTTGCTACTTGCTATTGTTGATGGTTGATTTCACGGTAAATCTAGACATGACAGCTCCAGACCTATCTCAATGTTTCGTCGTTTCGAGGAACTGAAGGTGCGTCACTACTTGACCGGTTGAAAAGCCAACATTTCAATCAACGTTTCGTAGGGCTTAGCCCTTAAACGTTTTTGGACGTTTAGGACAAGCTATTTGAAACTCGAAACTTCCGTCCTAGTTTATGGAAATTTTCAGCTAAATTTTCAAAAGGATAAGACAAAAGTTCCAGTGGATATTGAAAAAGTTTTGCCGAACTCTTCGTGCGGAGCAGTCGGCATGCTGTCCGTTACTTTAGTAACAAGGAGGACAGACAATCGACTCAAAATGTTTCCAGCGAGACATTTCCCGGTAACTCAGGAACAAGCTAGCCCTTAACGAAACAAGACAACTCTATAGAAATTAAGACAAATCTTCAATGTCTTCCTCCTCCGACTCCGACAAAGTTGGCAGCTTGTGTGACAGTCAAGTCAAATCCAATTATTTAACCCGTTATTTTTTCGCGGAACAACCACCGAGCTGGTACCATCATCCTACATAGTGTTATGGTTAGGATTTATTTTTCTGCATCATTTCCTGGAGAGAGCTCATTTTATTCTCCACTGCTGCTCTTCCAGGTAAATACAAGCGTAAAATTTTATCATTCCCACCACACCGCACCCGTCGTCGCCCGTGGTCTTTTTGAAACAAACTGTGGTGGAAATCCCGCAGATTGTGATGTCCCCCTATCCGGGGGAAATCTTTGCTGTGGCTGGCAGAAAAAAAGACATCCCGGCCGTAAGGGATGAGAATCCCGGGAACTGCCATGGGATGGACAACCTGCAGACTGCTGCACGTCACTAGTGTGAACACCGACGAATGTTTGAATGAAACGTACCGAGCGAGATGTCGCTCGTCCTCGTTGGTGGAAATTACTTTCAGAAAGGTCATAAAGGTAGAAGAGGGCTTTTAATGTTGGTTCGGCTGAAAGTTTCAGCACTTTTTTCCCCATGTTACACTCAAGTTTCGAGAAGAGTTAACTGAAAAAAAATATTTAGAAGTCAAGCTGATTAGATAACAAGATGTTAAGCTGAACAATTATTTACCTAATCTAATAAGTAGAACTGTTAACAGTTTAATAAATTTCCTTTCAACATCTTTTTCTGACACGACCGCCAACTGAATAGTTTTCAAGACAAAAAAGACGAAATATCGAATGGATGTTGAGCCCAGGGTCGTTCAGTGATGAGGCCTAACGTAAATTAGGGGAAAAAAAAACATTGGACCGAGATTAAAAAATTTAAAAGAAATACGGACAGCCCAAGAAGAACTTCTTGACTGATCTTTCTATCAAAAGGTTAAGGGTTTCACATTGAGAAAAACTGTCCGAGATGCGAACCAAAAAGCTGAAGCTGTCTAACGAAGCATGTTTCGAGTTTTTTCGTTATTCTCATATACACATGTTAATTGCAAAATAGATGTTATCATCTGGCTGGATTCGAATACAAAGTTGCGTTCAAAAATGAATAGAATCGCATCACTCTGCGCACTCTCTTCCAACTTTGACAAACTGCCATTTCTCGCTCGCTTGTTATTTTTCCATGAAATTTTCACTAACGCTCTACCAAATTTGAAGTCTTTACAATGACTGGAAAAATGATACAACAATTTCCGTAAAAAAGGGAAATTTGGAATTGCTTCACTAAATTCGCTGTAACTTTTACAATTTTCATAAAAAAATATATCATTAAATTTGGTCCAAAGATGTAAAAATGTTCTATTTTGTAACCAGCCAAGTTTGAACTCAAAATTGATTGTCGGTTTTCAAAATTGGTGTCGGTTTGAAAATGAAATTTAATTAATAAAGCCCAACAGACGTTTTCATTCTTTTTATGAGGCCACTAATTGTTTTGATCTGGTCTTCCGGTTGGAAAAGACTGAATGGCTTTGGGAGCGCAGATTTTTGTGGCTGCTGTTGCTGATGGTTTGTTATGAATTGGTCTTCGATAAAAAAAGACGGATTGGCTTTGAAAGCGCAGATTTTTTAAGGCTCCTGCTGCTGCTACTGATGGTTTGTTTTGATTTGGTCTTCCGGTGGAAAACTACTGAAAGGCTTTTGAAGGGCAGATTTTTAGGACTGTTGCTGCTGATTGTTTGTTTTGATTTGGCCTTCAAGTGGAAGAAGACGGAATGGCTTTGGAAGCGCTGATTTTCCGGCAGCTTCTGCTGATTGTGTGTGTTGATTTAGCCTTCGGATGGAAATAGAGGGATTTGGCTTTGAAAGCGCAGATTTTTAAGCATGCTGCTGCTGATTGTTTATGTAGATTTGGCCTCCCGGTGGAAAAATATGGAATTGGTATAGGAGGCGCAGATTTTGCTTGCTAATTGCTTCGATTCAGTAGATTAATTCAGCCAAGTAGACTAACAACACATCTTTAATTGTTTATTTTGATTTCGCCTTTCGGTGAAACAGGAAGGATACACAGTAAACTGAAATTACCGAGCTCGGTAATTTTTTTACCGAAATCCTAACATGTGTAAATCGTTAAACTGTTCGGTAATTTTTTCGGTAAAAAATAAACGAACATCGGTAAGTCGATTCTTCATTTACCGATGTTCGTTTATTTTTTACCGAAAAAATTACCGAACAGTTTAACGATTTACACATGTTAGGATTTCGGTAAAAAAATTACCGAACTCGGTAATTTCAGTTTACTGTGTAGGCTTAGGAAGCGCAGATTTTCAAGGCAACTTCTGCTGATTGTTAGTTTTGGTTTGGTCTTCCGATTGAAAAAGTCGGAATTGGCTGAGGAAGCGCGGATAATTAAGGTACACGCTCTTTTTTTAAACTCAAAATTCTTCAGTGGCTGCCCTCAACTTTGAGTTCGACTGGGCAATCGCAAAACTATGTTCTGATAGGCATACTCAATACTAAGTTCGGCAGCCGAACTCAAATTTATCCTTTTTATTCGAGGGTTGTTTTAGTTTTGATTTGACCTTCCGGTGGAAAAGCAGATTGGCTTAAAAGCATGCATTTTTTATATAAAAGACTATTATAAATTTTCCAAACAACCTTATATATAATTATTTTTTAATTTTTTTTTTTGGTTTTCCCTGTTCCTTATATCAGGCTTATTATTTAGCAATTCATCATTCATAACTTTCCATATAACCTCTTATTTCTTTATAACTTAATCACTGCACAATTGTTCTAATAATCATTTACGCTGAATTTTGAAAAAAAAAACTTCATTACTTAATTGATCATTTGAAATTGGACTAATTAACTGTGTTCCAAAAATTCTCAATGCGATAACTGACAATGTTTCAAATTTAAGAAAATATGCTTTGCTCTTATTTGAATGATAAATGAATAAAACTAGCATGTGAAATCGGAAAAAGAACCGTGAAACTTGGAATTGTTTATGAATTACCTAGACAAAATTAAACAAACAAAATTTCCAAACTGTCCAAATTGGAATGATAGAAAACTCGAACTGAATTTTGCAAGACATTTATATGTATCTGAACTTAAAGCGAGCCTTAAGACCGCCCGGTTTGGCTAAAATGCTTTATTTTCAATAAGAAGTTCATCAACTACGAATATATAACAGCTTAGTGATTTAATTAATATGATTGTAGTTTTCTGTTGTTTCGGACCTGTTTTAATTTCTCTTCTGAAACACTTTTTTAAGATTTTTAGTTTATTCGGTTTATTCATATTCAGCTACTCTATTTCACTCAAATACGTATCATTTTAATCGTACATTCAAAATAAACAGCAACTGATATCAGGAATAAGTAACAGAAATTAATCTCGGTTTTCCTGCCTGTTAAGCAACGATTTACATGTGTTTAAAGCTGACAAATCAAGCATTGTATCAATCAAGTTTTTGACGCCACTCGGAGTTTTGCAACGTACATTTTTTATTAAAAATACTTAACCAATTTTCAAATCTAACGGGAAGGAAATTGCAAATCGCTGGTTAGTTGGTTCCGTACCGTACAGATCACTCAAAATGTTATTATTCCAGGGAACTTCTTCTGTAACTCGATGCATAAAGGTACCAGCATTAAGGGCAGTTTGCCAATCGCGGGTTTAACACTTTAGCAGACAATTCTAAAATCAGAATTCATAGATATATTTTAGCGCACCATATTTAACTGACGATAAAACTTACCAGTACGGGCTTCTCAATTTGATCTACATCGACTTAACATTTCCATCAGCAATTCATCTAAAGAGTCAGGCCACTTCCTTAAGACTGGTGTGTAGGACAATTGAGGTCGCAAAAGAGTTTTGATCCTACAATATCCGATATTTTTGGGCAAAGTTTTTTTGATTTGCAACATTTTGCAGCCAAGATTTTTCTGTTTACTTTTCTGACAGTTCGCATAATGAACTGGTGTTCATCCTCAGAGATGAACACAGTCACCTGGCGTGAGTCAACTCTCGGAACACCACGACTACAGTCACATACAGTACATATACAGATTTTTCTGTATTATACAGATTTTTCAACGTATACAGATAAGATACAGATACAGATTTTCACACATTGATACAGATTTATACAGATTGTTTAGAAAGAAAATCAAAATCAATTGTTGATGAACTGGTTTACATGGGCTAACTGAGTTAAATCTTTTTAAACCTACATCTTTCCTACTGCAGTATACCGCAAATGGTTGCAACAGCACAAATAATTTATCCAGACCTTTAACTTCTACAAGTAAGCTTTTGTGACGACTATAACCATGTACTTCTCATTTATTCTAGGTTCGAAGGAGCTTCAACAGTCTCTTTTTCTCAACAGCTTAACTTAATTGTTTTAACGGCGAATGAAAGCCTCCCAAACAGAGTACACATATTTTGATAATAAAATCAGTACAAAATCTCTTCTCCTTAGGTTTGATATCTATAAAGTAGGGAGATATTTATAATTATCGCTTTAAGAGAGATAATATAGAATATTCTTATTTCAGATTCCATAAAGTTTGCATCGTAAGTGTTTTTTATCCAAAACTCTTCAACTGAATAAAGTAGGAGATTACTTTGAAATTAAAAAACGAATTCATTTCTTATACGACATGCAGTTAATTTTTTAAGCCAATCCACTTATTGAAACGAGTTTTAGCACATAAATACAGGAAAAAAATCTCGAAAATTAATTTCGATATTTCACTACGATAACAAAAAGGATTTGTCTTTATGGACCATGAACTGATTTGAAATTAACTCATTAATAAAACTTTATCAAAAGATCTTGAAATTAAACGTGTTTTATCTCGACAATCACTGAAGTTAATACGTATTACATTTCATATTTTTATCTTAATGTGTCGAGTTTTACATTGCAGAATATTGTAAAATTGTTATAGGTATTTATAGTTTTTGAGTTATTTTTCTAAGTGTAACATCAGGCGTGATGTTTATAAGACGAAGTTTTTCGTAATTATTTAGTCCTAAAAGTGGTAAGGATTTTAAAATGAGATTTAAAAATTTTATCGATAACACATGGCAGAAAAATTCAAGCAATTAAAACTAAAAATAAGTTAAAAAACGCATTCAAGAAATTTATGCGCTGGCAAAACTATAAGACAAAGATATAAAAAAAATAGTTTCAATTCAGTCATCGACTTTCCCGAGGACCGCGAGTAATTTTGACTTCGGAGGAAAAAGTGGAAATATTGACCTAAATTGAATGAACAAAATACAAACTTTCATATTTCTTGAGGCATGAGTCAAAACGTTTTGTAAACTTCGGCAAGGTTGGGGAATTAAAATCAGACTTTTTTGAATGATGTCAGAAATAGATATTATTAAATTTTTCAAAGCGTTGTGTTTCTAAAACTAAAATATCTTAGCAAGATACAGTGAGGGGCAAAACAAAGTGTCCAAATTATTTTTTTTTTTCAATTTCTTTCATTTTTCTGGTTAAAATTCAACGAAAACACTTTGTAATCATTTTTAATATATTAATTATTATGTTCTTTTCAATTTTTGTTAATGTTGCGCTGGTAAAAAAAGAAATTTTTCTGATAGAAAAAAACAGTTAATATAAAAAAAAAAACAGGGGCAAAATAAAGTGTCCAGATCAGTACAGCTTCAAATGATTCAAACTGAAGGCAAACAAGAACGATTCAATAATGGGTATGGCCACTTTCAGCCTTCAACACCTGCTGCAAGCGCTTCGGCATACTTTCAACAAGGTTGTGCAAGTGTTGTGGGTCGAGTTCTTCCCACGCATGCTCCAGGACATCAAAATAAGTATTTTTATTTGTCACACCAGTCTTATCAATCAGAGCATCGAGGATGGCCCACAGATTTTTGATGGGGTTCAGATCAGGACTTTGATGGGCCATTCAAAGTGTTTGATGCGGCAGGAACGGAAAAATGATTTCGTCAGATAGGCCGTATGCTTCGGATCGTTATCCTGTTGTAAAACGAAGCGCTCTTCGAGGCCTGTCTTGATGAGGGATTCCCGCGGGATATTGCAACATGATTCAGCTGTCATGATCCCGTCAATTTTTACCAAATTGCCCACCCCACCCCAAGAAAAGCACCCCCACACCATCACGTTACCTCCTTCGTGCTTGACTGTTGGATATGGCAGTCTTGCAGCTCCTCACCCGACTTGCGCCACATATGATCCCGATTCTTCTGGTTGAATAGCTCGAATTAGGATTCGTCCTAAAATAAAAATACTAGGTAATTGAATCAGATTCAAATTTCTCAATAATAATTGTGTAACTAACTTTCATTCATTACTTAAATTCAATTTCCGTTCTTATACATTTTTTAAATTTGAAGATATTGGAAATATGGTTGAGAAAATTCAGTAAACAGAAATAAGATTCCTAATTCAGAATAACATTCATTTAGTATTAAGTTAATTATTTAGAATAATAACTTGAAATTAAGGGGGGGTAGGGTCTAACGGATATAAAAAAACACCATTTTCGCGATTTTTTTCTAGAGCTGTCGTTCAAACAAATGTATTCAAATTTTTTGCATTATACAAAGCATTGTTAAAAGAACATTTAGTAATTTTTTCGTAGAAAAATATTGAAAAATTAGCCGGTGACGGAGCATTTTCGAGGATGCCTTTTAGAAAACAGGATTTGCGGTGGACACTGTATCTCAGCACAGAATCATCTGAAGTCAAAAATGCAGAGCAAAATATTTTTAGTAGATGTTTTTCTGGACCCCAACGTTTTTATTTAACTTAAAAATATTTTTATGAAATTTTTGTGGCTGTTTGAAGTAAAAACTACGATTTTTCACTTAAAAATCCGCCATTTTTCACCTCTAAAATCTCCCCAAAGTGAAAAAATCAAAAAAGAAAAACGTTGGGGTCTGGTATTTTATATGTAGAAAATATGTTCCAAATTTGAAAAGAATCGGATAAGTAGTTTACAAATGACGATGTCCACGGACTTTAAAAATGTGCTTTCGAGAAAAACGCGTTTGAAGTTTCTGCTCTTGCTTTCTTGCAGTATTAGATAGGAGGAGATAAAGGCCTATAACTTCTACAGTTTTGCTTCAATTGACTTGAAAATTTGACACAACATTCTTGAAATGTTTTACAATTAGAAAATAAAAAAATAAAAAAAATCGATTTTTTGAAAGTGTTAGACCCTACCCCCCCCCCCCCCCCCTTAATAAGCTAAATCTCACGCATTTCGATTTTCGATTTAGACAAATACAAAAAAAAAGTTTTAAAAGTTTTATGAACTAAAATGAAAGGATGCTGCTCAAACGTGACAAACTTTTAAAATTTGGTTCTAAGGTTGTTAGGTGGCGGCCAACAAAATTGCATTTTTTCATCTGATGTGAGTGAATTAGCCTTTAGTTATAATTTTCATATCCAACAATAAAAACTTACAACTAACATTTTATCACTCTAGATTAAGTTCACATAATGAAATAAATTGTCAACTTTTGAATAATGAATACGTTAAAATCATTAAAACTGATAACCAAATTACATATTCAGCAATAAGCTAACAAAAAAAATAATAATAGAAGTTTTTGGTGGTTAAAGTTCAAATACAGATAAATACAGTTTTTTTCATGAGGCCGATACAGATTTAAAAAAAAAACTATCTGATAACCCTGATAAGGCCCAATGTCAGTCATTGATCTATTCTTGTGAGTGACAGACGTGTCTGTCTCTGAATTGGGATTCGTAAGTATGGTAAAATCTCAACAGTAGGCTGTGGCTGAAAGATCACGACGCGTTTTATTTTTGTGAAAGTAAAAGGAAAATCGGGTAAGATGGACATAACGGGTAAAACTCACTTTAACAATGTATGGCTAAAATCTAATGACGGGGATATTTTTGCTTAAGTGTATCAACACTTTCGAGACAATTTGTTTTTTTTTAAATCAAGCAAGGTCTCATAACAGTAAACAAAACAAACAAACTTTGAGAATCCATTATTTGATGTAATTTTCTTTACTCAGACAGTTCATAACATTTCCGATAATTTCAACCGTTTTCAAAGGTGCAGTGTTTATTAGGCTTCTCTTCAACCATTTGTAGGAAATGCAGCGATTTTTGGTGAAAAAGCTTGAGCAGCATACGTTTTGGGAAAAAAATCTAAGGCTGGTAAGACGGATACCTACAAAGGTCGAGTTGAACGGACACAGAAGTTTCTACAGGTATTTAAAATTATTCATCGGTTCGATCCTCCATATGCCTTCAAAAGTTCCTTTCGGTCGAAAGGAACTGACCATCTCAATCAGGTTATGACAACTGTAAAAACTGGATCCCCGGTGAATACAGTGCCTATAAAATACGGAATTCCGAAAACCTTTTTGGTTGAAAATGTTCTAAATTCTCTCAAATCTACATGTTAAAAAAAATCAAAACCAAATACAGTCGAATCTGGATAAACGGGAGACCATCATCAGTTATCTATCAGATTTGTTATTTTCGAGCTATTTTGTATTCAAAATTTATTTCTCATGGATGAAAACCTAGTAGCATATTCATCAACAAACCAAAGACTTGGGTGTACGATGGGTGACTTCAGTGGAGTTGTTTTTTTTTCGAGGTTCATATTTTTTGTTTAACTTGCATCACGTGACGCGAACGCCCCACCAAACTTATTTCGTCTGTTTAACGAGTGACCCTCAAGCTAAAGTAGCTGATTAAGATCACAGCTTTCGGTCGCTTTTCGGTTGGAGCAATCGAGAGAATCAGAGTACTGGCTGGCTCACTGGCTGGTTGGAATACCCGATGTGCATATTTCATAAGGATTATGTTTGCTGGAAAAGTTTGAAAATTTAATTTCAACCCCCCGTTTTGGCTTGTCGTTGTTGTTGCTGCTTCAAAATCAGTTTCGACGATATGTTGACATCGCTGGGAGAAAAAAAGGCCAGCCGCATCAACTTTTTGAGCCTTACTTTCAACCCGCGTAAGCAAAGTTTCACCTTCATACACATACTCGTGCGTCCTACGGTTTTAGGCTTTGGGACGAAAAATCTGTAGACATGTCATCATGCTGATATGTCACTTGAAGATGAGGCTCTGTGAGCGTAGGAAAAATGACGGGCAGCATCCCGTGATCAAAGTGATTCTCCGAAACATTTACGCATGGATTCCGACTCGGATCCGGTTTGAAAACGGCCGAATTGCTTGTGAACTTTTACGGGAACAGAAACATTTTCACTCTACTACAGGATTATGCAATACCCACACGAGAAGACACGGGCCATATCCTTCGATTGAATAGTTGTTTTGATCAAGCGAGCCAAAGCCATTTACACATGCTGAGCTTCAACAAATTGCAATCCTTGTCCAATAGCTACAGTTGGAGAAAAGCGCTCCACTTTGCTTCCATCCTCATATCTGGCATTCGACCGAAAGTTTCCGCCCGACGACTGCGTGCAGCCTGCACAACTCAAATCCTATTCAGATTGTAGAACCGGAGTTTTTGGACGGCTTTCCGCCACTCTACTCGCTGCATCGAACCAGAATGAATGCAATTTTAACGCCAGAAATACTTTGAAGATGAAAATTAAAATCAAATATTTAGAACAATTCGAGCTAGCGAGGCCGAGAGGTGGGCGAAACTCAGCTTGACTGTGGTAATTTTTGTGAAAATCAATACAGACTAGGCTATTTAGTTCACAACGTGGGGCTTTGTTCCCAAAATAGTATTCGGGCTTCATGGGGTGCCGATAATAGATTAGAGTATCCCGGAACGCAAATTTTGAAGCTATTTGATTTTGTAATAAACTTAAAAAATCGTAAAGAAAACCATCAATTTAATTTTTTCAGCATGGGGTTGCTTTGAAAATTTCTCCCGTGTGTTAAATTTAATAAAAACGGATATATTGTGGTTTTAAAACTCGTGATAAAAATCTGTTTATTCATGAATCAGGAACCTCAGTATGAAATCTTTGGTTCACGCATTTTTCTTCTCATTTTTAATTTTTTCATTCTCTGTTGTTATTTCTTTATAACTCAATTTTCTGGCACTTTTAGGACATTTAAGCATTTTTCGAAGATTTTGTGACAATTTTGCGATTAATTCTAATTTTTTCGACACTGTTGTTATAATTTTGAAAATTTTAAACCGTTTTATAACAATTTTATGAAAAAAGAGTATGAATTCTGTGTCAATTTTCTAACCATAGAGTATCACTTTTTGAAAATTTTAACAATTTTGAAAATTTTAAGAATTTTGACAATTTTGACAATTTTGACAATTTTGACAAGTTTGGCAATTTTGACAATTTTTGACAATTTTAACAATTTTGACAATTTTGACAATTTTGACAATTTTGACAATTTTGACAATTTTGACAATTTTGACAATTTTGACAATTTTGACAATTTTGACAATTTTGACAATTTTGACAATTTTGACAATTTTGACAATTTTGACAATTTTGACAATTTTGACAATTTTGACAATTTTGACAATTTTGACAATTTTGACAATTTTGACAATTTTGACAATTTTGACAATTTTGACAATTTTGACAATTTTGACAATTTTGACAATTTTGACAATTTTGACAATTTTGACAATTTTGACAATTTTGACAATTTTGACAATTTTGACAATTTTGACAATTTTGAGAATTTTGAGAATTTTGAGAATTTTGAGAATTTTGAGAATTTTGAGAATTTTGAGAATTTTGAGAATTTTGAGAATTTTGAGAATTTTGACAATTTTGACAATTTTGACAATTTTGACAATTTTGACAATTTTGACAATTTTGACAATTTTGACAATTTTGACAATTTTGACAATTTTGACAATTTTGGCAAATTTGACAATTTTGGCAATTTTGACAATTTTGACAATTTTGACAATTTTGACAATTTTGACAATTTTGACAATTTTGACAATTTTGACAATTTTGACAATTTTGACAATTTTGACAATTTTGACAATTTTGACAATTTTGACAATTTTGACAATTTTGACAATTTTGACAATTTTGACAATTTTGACAATTTTGACAATTTTGACAATTTTGACAATTTTGACAATTTTGACAATTTTGACAATTTTGACAATTTTGACAATTTTGACAATTTTGACAATTTTGACAATTTTGACAATTTTGACAATTTTGACAATTTTGACAATTTTGACAATTTTGACAATTTTGACAATTTTGACAATTTTGACAATTTTGACAATTTTGACAATTTTGACAATTTTGACAATTTTGACAATTTTGACAATTTTGACAATTTTGACAATTTTGACGATTTTGACGATTTTGACAATTTTGACAATTTTGACAATTTTGACAATTTTGACAATTTTGACAATTTTGACAATTTTGACAATTTTGACAATTTTGACAATTTTGACAATTTTGACAATTTTGACAATTTTGACAATTTTGACAATTTTGACAATTTTGACAATTTTGACAATTTTGACAATTTTGACAATTTTGACAATTTTGACAATTTTGACAATTTTGACAATTTTGACAATTTTGACAATTTTGACAATTTTGACAATTTTGACAATTTTGACAATTTTGACATTTTTGACATTTTTGACATTTTTGACATTTTTGACATTTTTGACATTATTGACAATTTTGACAATTTTGACAATTTTGACAATTTTGACAATTTTGACTATTCTGACAATTTTGACAATTTTGACAATTTCGACAATCTTGACAATTTTGACAATTTTGACAATTTTGACAATTTTGACAATTTTGACAATTTTGACAATTTTGACAATTTTGACAATTTTGACAATTTTGACAATTTTGACAATTTTGACAATTTTGACAATTTTGACAATTTTGACAATTTTGACAATTTTGACAATTTTGACAATTTTGACAATTTTGACAATTTTGACAATTTTGACAATTTTGACAATTTTGACAATTTTGACAATTTTGACAATTTTGACAATTTTGACAATTTTGACAATTTTGACAATTTTGACAATTTTGACAATTTTGACAATTTTGACAATTTTGACAATTTTGACAATTTTGACAATTTTGACAATTTTGACAATTTTGACAATTTTGACAATTTTGACAATTTTGACAATTTTGACAATTTTGACAATTTTGACAATTTTGACAATTTTGACAATTTTGACAATTTTGACAATTTTGACAATTTTGACAATTTTGACAATTTTGACAATTTTGACAATTTTGACAGTTTTGACAATTTTGACAATTTTGACAATTTTGACAATTTTGACAATTTTGACAATTTTGACAATTTTGACAATTTTGACAATTTTGACAATTTTGACAATTTTGACAATTTTGACATTTTTGACAATTTTGACAATTTTGACAATTTTGACAATTTTGACAATTTTGACAATTTTGACAATTTTGACAATTTTGACAATTTTGACAATTTTGACAATTTTGACAATTTTGACAATTTTGACAATTTTGACAATTTTGACAATTTTGACAATTTTGACAATTTTGACAATTTTGACAATTTTGACAATTTTGACAATTTTGACAATTTTGACAATTTTGACAATTTTGACAATTTTGACAATTTTGACAATTTTGACAATTTTGACAATTTTGACAATTTTGACAATTTTGACAATTTTGACAATTTTGACAATTTTGACAATTTTGACAATTTTGACAATTTTGACAATTTTGACAATTTTGACAATTTTGACAATTTTGACAATTTTGACAATTTTGACAATTTTGACAATTTTGACAATTTTGACAATTTTTACAATTTTTACAATTTTGACAATTTTGACAATTTTGACAATTTTGACAATTTTGACCATTTTGACCATTTTGACAATTTTGACAATTTTGACAATTTTGACAATATGGTCTCAATTTAGAAATAATATGGTAACAAAACTTTTCTTTCATCGGAGTGTTGAACATTTATTGAACACCGTCGTCGAATAAAAGTCCTTCCATTGATAGCAGAAAGTTTTTTGTTAAACTCAAAAGTGATGAGCTTTTATTCAGTCACGAATGGGACAAAACATGGTCCTTCAATAACTTGCGCATTGAAGTTGGTACAGCAGCAACGATGCTGCATCTCATATTCAACTTGTTCGAAAAGTTTCTCGCCCCCTACCCGTATTCGATTTTGGCGTCGTCTCGATTGCCAAATTGACCAATGAAACAAATTTCAATCCGGCAGCCAATTACAGAATATTTTTTCCTCAACTAGAATGTGGTTCCTCGCCTTCCCTTACCACTTTTTCTCACAGAAAGAGGCTTTTTTCTACCCAGATTGTGGGTCTGTTGGCCATGCAGTGTGCAGAACTTTTATTCCCGGGCACAAAAGTTTCGCTGAGTTGATTTTGTTTTATTATGTCTTGTGTTTTCTTCTCTATTTGTTCAGAACACAGTTGGATTGTGGCTGAGGGAGAGAAATGTCGAACTCGGAACTCGGAAAGAAACTTTGACAACCGCACTCAGCTTTCTGGACCTTCTACTAGCAATGTATAATCTGCGTGAGTTGCGGCCCGGGAATATAACTGCTAGCGGAATGAGTCCTTGCTTCTTTAATTTCTATAGGGGTTAATCTTGGGCAAAAAGATATATAGAAACAGGAATGGAAGGGAAAAAATAAACATGAATGGTTCTTAGTTCCGAAAAGCGAATTACGAAATGAGAGTCCTTTTTCCTGTTGTTGCCCTTTCAAGTTCTGTTGATATTCCCCCCACTTTTGACCCCAACTCAAACCTCGCGGGCTCCACTTCAAAACAGCTGGTTTGGATCTCTTTAAGCTTTAAGAGAGGGGGATTTTTTTCACATCGAAAAACAGTCCCAAAAAAAGAAGAAAGACTTAAAAGAAAGTCAGTCTCATCACTTTGATGAAAAAGCTTGTTTGAGATGATTTCGCTGTTCTGTTCAAAGGACACTCTTACTTTTTTCCCTGTGTTCATTTCGTTTCATTTCATCTCTCAATTCCATTCGAGTCCCCATTGTACTCTCCATTGGTCTCTTGGCCATTCGTTGAGATATCTGACTGTGTCGAGTCGAGCTTTGTTGTATCGCTTGATCCCTCCCTGCCGGTCGCTTGGCTTGGCTTAAATCGTCTCCGGTATAAAAAAAAATGGACTGCACCGGACTTCCCCCCACGGAAATAGGTTTTTTCTACTGTCGGTACATTTCTCTGGTGGGTATGATGCCCCTTCCTTTGCCTTACCTCCGAAGAATACACGAGATAATGTGCTGGCTCATTCCACTCCGAGTGCTGAAGGCCAGTGGGAAAGGGGGAATGTTTGAATTTGAAACCGAGAGGGTGAGGGACCGGAAGTTTTTCCTTTTTTATTTTGTGCCAAGTCAGGATGTTTGAGCGGAGTTTTTCAAATTCGCACAGTTGGAATTTATTTACGATTTTCGGCAGAAAAGCGTGGCGTGGCGTGGCGAGGGGCCTTCTGGGAAATCCGACTGAATTTGCGATGATTTATACAACAATCATCAACGGTACCATTCCCGTAGTCTAATGTGGGTGCTGCTGACGAAACATATGGGTCATTAAATTAGGCGAAATTACGTTTGTTGGCAGACGTCGACGACGAAAACTGGCCAGCCAGATTTAATTATGATTCAGTTCACGTGGAACGGGGACGAGAATAGATAGAGACATCGATGAAGAAATGACGAGCTGATTTATGTCAGTGGGTGATTACATAAATGCTCTGGTTAGCAAATTGAACAAATGAACAGTATAAGGAATGACAAATTCAATTGATGTAGGAAGAATATCCTTCTTTTTTTAACTCTTTCCACATTTAATTTTTTTAAGATTTCAAAAACTAAACCGTATTGACTATGACGTTATTTGTCGAACCTAGTGCTTAAAAATGTAAAGCAAGCTGTTCAAGTGAAATTTACTCCTTAAAGCTTCTAAAGTCTTCATCAAAATATAAACTTTATTTTGAACTTGCTGACCCGGTGTGCTTTGCTACTCCTTTTAAAATTTATGAAACAATTGATGATAATTTATTTTATTTTATTTGTACATCATTTCAAAATGAGAACTGATGAGGGGTCTCGAACTGCTGGCGGATCATATTTCGTTAACTTATAATGATTGTTCCATATTTTTCTTTTTTTTCTTGATAAGTTTTCGAGTTGTGCCATTCAACTTTTTTGGCAGCCCCCTTCTTCTTCTTCTTATCCCATTGGAAAGGGGGGGGGATTCTTGAATATAATTAAAATCATATCTGGTAATCAAGCATGCCCAACTGCCAATACAATATTATTGCGGAAGTGGTACAAATTGATACAAATAATATCGTTACCTTTTACCCGTCCTGGCCAAATTTGATTTGAATTAATTGATTAAATATCTCTCAGGGCTCAGATTATTGTAAACATGTTTTAGAAGCCCTTTCCTATACACCCATTGGAAAAAGAGTATCATAAACTATTACATTTTGCCTCCATTTTCTTGATAACTTAAACAAATTCTCATGCAAACTTTGGTTTCTCTTGCTAGTAAAATTTTCGCGCCATACTAATTGGGTTGTATGATAAGACCGTTTCTATCAACTTGAGCTTCGAAATAAGTTGGAGAACTTTAGTGATTCGACTAACTAAAAGTCATATCCAAGCATTGAAAATGCAAAAATCGCTTTTTGGGAACCATGAATCGAAGGTACGTTGGTATGCGTGCGAACAGCATTTGCATTGCAGTCTGCCGAGCAAATGCCACGTGGTCTCCTACTGAACACAGTGGTTCGAAATAAAAAAAACTAAGTGAAATTAAGCAACTCACAAGACTTAAGATGTTTTTCTTATCTAAAAATTGTTAGATCGATGGCAATTTATGACTTTAGTATATACAATACATAATTAATTGAGTTTTGGAATCGTTTTCTATTGCGTGGGAACCATATACTCAGATTTATTTTTTTGAATTTTTGTTCTAATTTTTTTCTTGGAAACAGAAGATGGAAGTTCAGGAAAATATCGTTTTCTTTCCAATTATTCCTTAAAATATTAGATGTGAGTCGAATTAAAAAAATATGTTTTAACAAGGTTTACATTCTAACACCTATTTGGCGTGTCAAACCACTGCACAACGCCCCGGGCATTCAAGATGGCTCTTGCTAAAAGCTCATTATCTAAGCTAACAAATTCAAAAGGGCAAACTTTTAAAATACCATTCAAGAATTTTTTCAATTTCTTACTTTATGAAGCCAAACTCCACAATATGAAGATCGTTGTTTGGTTGTGAAAATAACGCTATATGTCGCAATCTCGAGTCTCCTAGAGTATTCTACTATCAACTTATGGTCTATAAAAACTCAAAAGGAATAGTTTAAACAATATTTTATAAATGACAACACATAATGATGCACAGAACCATAGAAATGTCGTAAATGAATCTGTCGTTAGGCTTAGCATTCCTGTATTTGTCCAGTTAGCATTCAAGTCAGGAAATTCTCCAAAAAAAGCCTGAGAAAATCTGAGCAATTTTTCCAATATTTGGAAAAATCTAATCGATGAGAAAAGTTCAAAATAAGATATTTCAATTCAATGTTACAATACCACTTTCACAACAACCACGTTCAAGTCGTTTTTTTATAATTCGTTTATTTGACACGGCTCAAACCTTTTAGTATTACGCCCGTTCAAGTCGTATTTGATTTTTATTTTGATGAAATTGTCTCAAAAAACTTCACAAAAATGATGAACTGTGAAATCTCTTTAAAAAAAATCAAGAAATGTGAATCAATCCGGGCTAGATACGGATATTTTACCTCAATATTCTGGCAGTTGGACCACACCAACTTTTTTTTTAAATCTTACGTTGAAAACCTGGGCTAGTCTAGATAAGCCCATGCCATCTGAAATATTTTTCCTAGATTGATTGGCTTTATTCAGATTTTATCAGTCCTTCATAAGTAACTTACTGTATACATATTGGAGAAATTTTTTGAAGTGACCAGTTTAAAAAGTTTGCTTACAAAATATGTTAGTTTAGATTTCATCAAAGGGATTTAATGTTCATAAAAAAGAGAAAATTCAAACCACTCGCGGACATAATTCGTTTCTGAATTGGTCCCCCTGATGAAGGTTTGGTTGTCATTCATAAACCAATGATTCTTGTTCATACACAAATATTCAGAAACAACCTGAGGTGTTTATAATCATCACTTTGTTTTAATGAGTAAAAAGTTTAAAGTTTTCAAAATTTTAAAAAAATTTGCGGATATTCTGGACTTCCAACTTTTTGAAACGGAAGCTTATTTTGTGCTTCTCTTCCAACCAAATTTCATCAATGTTTTCAAAAACAAGGTTGTTGTATGAGTGAAGCCCGGTGTTCCATCGTCGCATAAAACATTACGCTCAGCTGACGTCTTTCTGTCAGTGGCCATATATTCAGAATAGCGCACGATTCTGTTAACTGTCAATTGAGCGTTGTTGGTAAAGATCTATTGCTCATTGTTGGTGGCCAAGAATCGGATCATCGAAATGGCAAACAATTGGTACGGCGGCCAAGTAATTGGAGCACCGCAGTGAATACTTTGCATGCATTTTGCTCACAATTATGAAAGTTCCATAGAGAAAACATATTTTTGTTGAACTCTAAGCAAGTTAGCAAGTAAATTCTTCAAAGGATGTTCTATGGTGCACTCAACAGGAAGGTTGGAATGTTGAAAAAAAAGGGTTAACCATGCCGTAGGTGCCAAGGTCGGGTACATTTACCCTATTAGCTGTCAATCGTGAGCGTAATAAAGTTGAGTTGGCCAACCGCGTTCAATTTTCATGAAGAACGGTTGTCTAATAAATCCAGATCCAATAGGTAACAGATTTGTTCGTAATCTGGGAAGTTTTCTTCAAAGCCTAGATTCCTGACAGCGATTTCCACGAAGCGTTTCTGTACTCCTCACAAAATCGAATCTAGATCTTACCAAACTGACATACAGGCTTTTGATGGTGCATGGTTGAATCTTCCAATTCCCCAGCAAAGCGCCACACTACACCGAAAAGTGCAAGTTTATCCGATACCAAGTTATTAAATAGGTCTCTGAAACTTAATCCGGAATCCAAAGTGACGCCAAGTCCAATACGCTGATCGCTCTTTGAATGTCATCTCCGCCGAGAGACTACCTGAATCGGATCGGAATATTGGTTCTGGTAAACGAAATCATTCAGCATTTGGAGATGTCCACTTTGAGCTTGCATCCGTTCACGAAAGCAGAGAACGCGTCTAAATCCTATTGAAGTTCCATCTTCCATCTTTTTACGGGTTAAAATAATTCCACGTCATCGGCGTCGATCAAAACGGATGAATCTCTTAGAAAATCATGTAAGTTATTCATTAACAAAATAAAGAAAAGTGGACTCAAGTGGCTACCTTGAGGCACTCCTGAGAACGCCTACCCTCTAAATAGGATTTTGACCAATGAAGCATAGGGTGAGTGCTCCTACTTTGGACCTAGAGCCTACTTTAGTCCTAAAATGCCGGAAATTGTAAATAATTCTTTTTGCTGGCTTAGGATAAAGATACTCTTATGCACACAATGTCCTCTAATTCTTCCAGAATCCTACTATACCGCTTTTTGCCATAAAAAGTCTTTCTCATAGTATTTTCAACGTTTTTAAAAATGCACCTCCTAATCAGTGGTAAATCAGACAGCTCAATTAGTGAGGCATGTTTCGAGAGATTAAAGTGAATAAGGAAGAATCACTTTTTCTTACTGTCCAAGCCAAAAAAAAGGGGGAAATTACTTTCACTGTGAAGAATATGAACCATACTACCTATTTTTTCTAAAATCAATGAAAATCAATGGAAAACCCGGAAAATTTGCAATGGGTCCTAAAATAGGAGACTTTTGACTTTGATGTTCTATCTTTAGGCCTGACATCACCAAAACTTTGTTTCTATACCAACAAATCAAAAAAAGTGCAAATTATTGATTGGGGCATAATTCAGAAACTCTGTTGAACATTTCTAACATTTTTTGTCAGCTTAACGCAGATTTACTACAAGTAAGTAAACACAAAAAAATTCAGCTTTTGTTCTGCTGGAAGAGCTGACGGGGAGTGAAAGTGTTTGCAATATTCTTAACAGGAATTTTGTGTTTTTAATCGATATTAAGCTGTAATACTTTTGTTTGATAATATATGATTGAAGATAGCATTTTTAATGAATGTAGTTATAAATTTTTGGAAAATTTTACTTTTGATAGGAATTTTTGTTCTAGGTCCAATGAAAGGCACCAGTTCAGTACCAAAATAGGAACAGTAGGTTCAAAGATGGAAAATTGGATCATCTATATCTTTGCAAATATTTCAAAAACGGCGGAACCTATGTTGAAAATTTTTATTGGAACTTGCAGATGAGATCATGAACTCTAAATAAATTTCCTGAATGATATAAACCTCCCATCCATTCTTGAGAAAAACATGATTATTTAAAAACCACCGCTTAATGGGTCCAAAGTAGGGCAACTAACACTATTTCCTCTTATACCAACATTCGATGATGCATCCATTGAAGAGAGAAGGCCTACCAAATAATTATAGAAATCTTGCTCATACCGAAAACCCCTAACATGTCATATATGTTGAATAAATGTTTTACTCGTATAAAATTGCTCTCCCAAGCCAAATTTGAATCCATTCGTTAGATCACTTTTCAAGTCTTCAAATATAAAATTATGAGAGTCCCGCTTTTTTAATCAAGAAAACGTTTCTCGTACACCAATCCCTTCTATGCACAATTTGCTCGATCATTTTTTGAACTATTAAAAGAAACGTATGGGTTCACCCCACTCCCTTTTTAAACTCCCCGCTGAAAAGAAAGGAGTCTCAATTGTTATTTTCATATACTTTCCCATGACAAATTTGACCTCTATTCTTAAAAATGTTATCGAGTTATTCAAAAAATTTATGAGAGCCCCTTTCTTCCCTATTCATTACCCCAACGGAGGGCTCCCGAATAAGCATAGATACATTTCTCCATATCAAAAACCCTTCCCTTCTAAAAACGGTTTATTTCCTATGACTAATTTGATATGTAACAAAAATGTATGAAGCTCCCCTCTCCTCTTTCTATCTCGCTCAATGGTAGAAGGGGAGGGTCCAAATAATTAAGAAACATTACTCTTAAACCAAATTCGATGCCTTTCGACTGATTAACTCTCGACATCTTTAAAAATAAGTGTGGTGGCTCTTTTCTCTTCCTATTTGTTAACTGGGATAAAAGAGGGGTCCGAAACAACCTGAGAGCCTTTTTCCATATTCATAAATCTTCTCAAGCCAATTTGGTTCCATTTGCTCGAATAGTTATCGAATTTTACAATAAAAATTGTATGGAAGCCAACTTTCCCTTTTATTCTCTTCACTGGAGGAAGGGAGGGGTATCAAATAGTCATTAAAACATATCTCGTATCACATTCCAAATCTGCTTCCACTTACTTGACTTATTCTCGAGTTGTGTAAAAAATCGTACGAAGCCCCCCTCCTTCCTTTTACACTGTGGAAAAAGGAGAGGTACCAATCATTCATAGTTGGTACCATTTTCATGGATGGTTCTCAAGTTATGCAAATATTTCGGTTTTGCTTTGGCGGTCTCCAAAGACCCCAGTAAGAGGGAGGAGTTTTAAACTGTAAAAGGAAATCTTTCCCGGCCTCAAAAGTATCTACCTACCAAGTTTCAAGAAATTGGTTTAGTAGCTTCAGAGTCTATAAGAAACAGATAGACAGACAGAAATCCATTTTTATACCTCTAGATAGCGGTCTTCATTCATGTAAATGGGAAGCTTCCATCAATACAGTTAATCATCAAATTTTGTTAAACTCATTTGCCAATGTAATAAATCATATCATTTTGTCAAAACGTTTACGTTTATCAATTTTTAGCAAAAATCTTTCGAATGTTTTTAAAATTTTGTAAATTTTTGTTATTTTGCATGGGAGCTCCCCCTTTTTAAATTTGAAATGGTTTGAAAAAACACAAACCAAATTCCACGTCAATCGGTTCAGTATTTTCCGAAAATTGTTCGAATTTAGTCAAATGGATGATAATTTTTTTATGGTTGCCCTTCTTTTTGGATTTGAAATTCTTAAAAAAATCATGCCCGGTCTTGATAACGGCTACACAAAAAATGTTACGTTGATCGGTTCAGTAGTTACTGAAAATTGTTAAAATTGTGTCATATTTCAATTTATTTTTTAAGCGAGAAGCCCCTTCCCCCCTCATTTATTAAGTCGGAGCGATTTGAAAGTATATAAGAAACCATCTCCGATCCCAAAAAGTCTTGCATACCAAATAACGCATCGATCGGTTCATAAATTTTCGAGTCTTCAGGGAACAGAAAGATAGACAGACAGACAAACATTTATTTTTATCTAAAGAAGATATTAATTCATGCAGAAACTACATCAAGGATCTTGGCTGATACGAAAAGAATTAAAGAACAGTCTCCTTCAACTACATTTAACAGCTTAAAGTTCTTTGTTTAATATTCAGTAATCGTTTTTTTTAATCTGACAAACGGCGATAATTTGTATGAATTTCCGTTCGGATCAATAGCTAAATAAAAAAAATTTCTTTCCAACCTTTAAAAATTTTTTTTTCTTGATTGGACTTTGCAAAAAAAACCCTGAAATATGTTCACAGATTTTTAAACCTCAGACAACATTGTAAAAAAAACCTTTTTTTCTAAGAGACTTTCAATAATTTTCAACTTGCATCGAAATTCAGAAATATTCTTGAAATCATTTGAGGATTTTCCATATATTTGTTATGCAACTTAATAATGGAGGCCTGAATATGATGAATAATGATGAATATTCTACTACAATTCCTGACACAATTAATGAAAATTTCATGATTGAATTCATTCTTGTTTCATATCCAAATTACATACATTCCACACATGACCACACATTCTTACGAGACAGCCCCATTTAATCTCGGAATTTTTGATCAAAAGTTTGGAATCAAACATCCGAGAAATGAGAAAATGGAAAATAAACATTTATTATTTTTAATATCCTCTTTCCCTGGGAGGATTTACAAAGAGCGGCTCGACTGGCTGGCTGGCTGGCTGGACGGCAGTGTTTTGTTTCAAAGCAATCGTTTTTCCGGAAATGATTTACGATGCCTCTGGCCATTCCCCCCACCCCCCTTCCTCGTTTCCAGTTCCCAGACTCCTGTTTGCTGTCTGCAGAGTACCCGCATTATGGTCGTTTTTCCGACACAAATTTTCCATTCATCTATTCAACCGAAAAACACCCTCTTATTGGGGCTGCTGGAAGAGGATTGGAAAAAGGCCCAAGCCCGAGAAAAGAAAGAAGACACGAACGGACAAAAGCGTTGAAGAGCTTTTTGCACTTCACAACAACAGAAATAATAAAATAAAAAAGGGAGGTAAGGGAGAAGCGACGATGATGGCTCGCAAAGCGACACAAAAGCAAAAGTCGATTTCTAATTTGAACAGCTCTTATCCGGCAACACCTTTTTTTCTGCTTCTTGCTCCTCCTCAGCGTCCTGTTCCGGGACTCACCACCACCACCAACTGGAAGGACGATATGATAGATGATTCGGAGAAGGGGGGTCTCGGATGGGCGCCAAGCTAAAGATGTTTGGTACTCGGGAGATCTATTGAGCCCATCAAACCCAACCAAACAAGCGCCATTAAGAAAGCTCATGATATAGATAGACACAGAGACGCGGAACTGAGGTAAATAGAAGATCCTTCAGCTCCTACCAACCAATCCAACAAACGAATAAACGAACGTTGTTGGCCGGGAGAGACAAATCCGAATGGGTCCATCGTCATCCAGCCAGCGAGCGACATCACAATCATCATCCAAAATAGGACCCAGAACAGGATATTGGTACACAACTGAAACGAGCGGATATCGTGACAAAATGATGTTTTCCTCATCGTTTCCCTACCATCAGCGAGCACTGAAATTTCCCGTAGGCCAGGATGCTGGGGCAATCTTTGCTTCTCCGGTTTTGGGTGGTGATGGTGGCAAAAATAACGCTCCTGGGCGGATGCTGATGATTATGGTTTGGCGTTTGGCCTCCCAGCATCAGCTACAATTGTACTGTGGTTAGGGTGTCTCTTATTTTTCATCTTTCTTGAATCCCAGTTGCCAATCCTCTATCTTGATTAGTGATAAAATAATCTATAGAGATTAGGGTAAAATGAGCAATCGGGGCAAAGTGGGAAAATCTAAAAATGCCAAATTACGTCAACTTTCCAATTCTCTTTTCGAAATTTATCTAGTGAGGATTAAACAATCAGGATGGTTCACTGATTGAAAAGTACGGTTTTAACACCACTGTTTTACATTTTTTGCAGGCATGTTCTTGAAAAATTGAAAAAAAATATAACATATAACCAAGGTTGCCGAAATCACAGAAAAATATGTAATTTCACAGAATTTTGAGTAAATTTTCATCAAAAAATCTGTGTCACAGATCTTCTAAATGGATTTCCAAAATTTTAATTTTCTAGGCCAATACAATTTTTAAACTCCTTACTTGGAAGTAGAAAAGTGTGATTATATTGGTAATGTTAATTGATTTTACCCAATTAAAATGTGAAAAAGACCAAATTTAGTAAGAATTTCCAATGGAATTAAAAGAAATAGAAGCACAGAAAACTATCACAAAATTTTTGGGAAAAATCACGGAAAGTCAAAATTTTGTTTTCTCAAAAAACACAGATTTTTTTTCGGCAACCTCGCATATAACTTCTAAACGCAGCAAATTTTTTTTAACATTTCGTAGCTGGTTTTTTTCCGAAGTATATTTTTAGGATTTTTTCAGAATTTGAATTTCGGAAAACTAAAGTGTTGAAGGTGAATATTGTCTGAGAAACATGTTTGAGTTATGTTACAAGGTTTCCAAATCTATAAATTTTGTAAAAAAATGTTGAGAAACAAGAGAGATATAGCGGTTTTAAGCGAGGAGTGTCAAATTGACACTCAAGTTCTGATTAGGGAGATTGTTTTACTAGGCTTTAAGGGTGCGTCCATAAAATAAAGTTATGATGCAAAATTAAATATTTTAAGAATTTATTAATGGTTCCCGAAGAAATTGTATTATGTGGTTGCATCCGAATCAAGCCGCCATACTTTCAATAGTGTTCTATTGACACTCCAGAGTGGATTAGGGTTAAATATAAATTTTGAAAACTATTCTAGAGCAGAATATCAGTTGTAGCTTAAAAATCGTTTAAAAAATTCATATTGCTTTTCTTTAAACAATACGAGCAGCTAACCAAGGAAAAATCAATAAAAAAAATATCTGTGGAAACATTCACTGATTAAGAAAAAGTTAAAAAATAATAATTAAAACAACAGTTTTACCTATTGTACAAATTTACTGGCCAAATTATTCCCTTAGAATAAGTAGTTCAAAAATTAATTTTATCTTGTATTTTGCGTCCAATCCTCAAAAAAAACTTCCAATAGAAAGTGGAGGAAATGCTTAGTTTCTAATTCAATAAATTTTAAGTCAAAATTCAATGTAAATGTTGTCAAGAATGCTGTTTACATATTTTATAAGCAAAGAAATCCCAACTTCAAATATTTTTTTGTATTCATTATTTATATTCTGGAAGTTGCTTCCACACAAAGAAATTTGGATTCTGCTCCTTTTCACTCCTTTTTACTTAATGATATATTTCTGTGGAGTTATATTATTTGTGGAGTGAGTTTTGATGCTTTTTCAGTTAAATGGACAATTTGAATCTGGTTTTCACTGAACTTTTAAATATTGCTTTGAAGCCTTCTATGAAATTATAAACTTGATTATATGTTTAATTTTTTATCCTTGTTTTCCCACGGCGTTTTTAAAAATTCAATTTCACAAAAAAATGACTTCTTCGAAAATTTACAACATTACAGAGGATACTTTTCCCAAACCATCGCAATATTCACGAAAAAAAATCAGGGGCTTAAATTTTTTTAGATATACGATTTCCTTTTATAATTGTTTCTAATAACTTCAAACTCAAGATATTTAAACTAAAATGTCTAAATATATTTGATTTTCTCGAAAAAAAATATGATAAAAAAAATGAGAGAGAGGGTTATAAAAATTAGTAGAGTAAGGAGGGGTAAAAATAAGAGTCAGGTAAAAGTACGTTTTGAGATTTTCACAAACTAACAATAAAGTTCAAAACTCTGGTGAGGGTAAATAATGATTATACAAAATTAATGTGTCTTTTTAGTTGTTTTCAAACACTATAAAATGCCGAAAAAAAGAATTTTAATAATGTGACTTTGCTTTGCAAAATAAAATGTGATTCACAAGAACTCTTCAAGGGGCAAAAGTACGAATGATAAACACGGGTCACCAAAGTATATCTGAACAGAACGTTTTTACTTTTTAAAAATATGCACTGCAACATCAGCGCATATTTAAGTTTCTACAAACACCTACAAGCACCACAAACACATCATTCGAACTTTTGCCCCATAGGTTATATGTTTGTCGTTATATGTTTGGCATTTCCATTACAGCCATCCAATCCGTCATCCGATTATCTTCGTAATTTTTAAGAAGAGAGATAAAAGCCTCAGGAATCAAATGCTGTTCTTTGTTTTTTTGGAAAAATAACTGTAAAATTGTCTAAAAATAAGAAACCACTTAGGTCGTACTTTTACCCCTAATATATTCGTCGAAATGCACAGTATTATAAAAAAATTTAAAATGCTATATTTTCTCGTAATATTTTTTTTGAAAAAAAAAACAAATTTTGCCAAAACACTAAGGTAAAAAATATTTTTTCTAAACGAGCTAATTTTTACTCAATATGGAGCGCTGATTCCTTATATTCAATTTTTTTTTCTAACAGCCCTTGTTTTCGAGAAAAATTCTGAAAACATAAAAAAACTATTTAGCTATTTGTGCACTTTTGTCACAAAAATGAAGAACATTAAAATTTCTTGGAAATTAGAGGTTTTTGATTTAATGATCAATTTTCCCGAAGGCCGCGAGTATTTTTGACTACCTTCTGAGAAAAAAGTTAAAGAAGAATCCGTATTGTTTATTTGTTTCCAATTCTGATGAAAAACGGAAATGTGGACAAATTTTTCAAGAGGTTAAAATTTGAAAAAAAAATTATAAATACTTTTCTTAGTGATATTAAATAAAGTTTTGAAAGTCTGCTCATATATTTCGTCCGTAAATCTAAAAAAAAGTTGTCTTGGACCCCCATAGATTTTTTAGTAATATTTCCTCTATAATGTAATGTGACAGCTTTTCAGAGATGGAGAACTCTTTTGTAAAGGTCTTAAAAAGATTCTGTGTTCTATTAGGTTTTGACTCTAAGCTAATAAATGCCTTTAAATTCAAGCTCGAACGGCTTTACGTTAATATTTTGAACTAGCTGACCCGGTGTGCATTGCTACACCTTGCAAAAATAAATGTAATTTGTAAAAATTTATTCAAGTTAGATTTTTTAAGCATTTTTTTTAAATCAAACCTCATCATGGATTAGAACCAACAAATTTCAAATGAGAGCTGCAGCTGGAGTTCTGAATTGCAATTCAAAGATGGTATATATTATTTTCTGAAGCTTGATCTTTAAACTTGTTTTTCAAGATCTGAAATTTGTACTCTGTTTTTGAAGCTTCATGATGACTCAAATAATGTCAATATTTATGGATTTTCCACCTTTTTCCCAAAGTGGGAAGTTACAAACTTCCATAAAAACATTTGTCACATCTATTTCTGAGTCAAGCCAAAAATCCGTACGCAAAAAAACCCTCTTTTAAAATATGGTCCCTTCTTTGAAAAGCTCTTTATCTTAAACTTACATGCGAGCTCCCCCATCTTTTCCAATTTTGTCCCTCACTGCTTGAAAAGTATTTTCCTAAAATTCTGTATTATGAGTACTTCCAGCCGCTGGTTTGCTTTAGATGACATTATTTTTTGGAGTTAAAAACATAAGCTATCGAAATTTGAAAAAAAGCGATGAAAAGGATTTTTAATAAACATTTTCAAACAGCTTTTTTCACAATCCTCGCCCTTCGAAGCAGTTTGAATATTTATCCTTTTTGCGCCAAAATTATGTTAAAAAAAATGTTTCGCCATATGCCAAACTCGTGGACATGAGACATTATAGCTTGAAGTTTTTCCAAACAGCACTTATCATGGTATGAAAATTATCGATTTTATACAGTGCAAATTTCTTTTTTTTTAATTTATTTAAACAAAATATATCAGTTGCATCATTAAATAATTATTCCGCGTTTTTTTTATTTTCTTTTTGAAAATCAAATATTCAAAAATGTAGGCAAAACCAAATTTCAAAGTTAACATTTTTCCCGTATATTGGGGCAAGTGTAAATGCAAAGCTTATTTTCAGATGCGTAAGAATAATGGCATTAAAATGGATTTGATATCATTTATGCAGCCATGTAATACTTAAACACTTTTCATGTTAAGTACGTACTTGAATTGTTATGTAAGCAAAAAGTTTATTTAAAATAAAATAAGCAAATTATTTAAAATAAAAAGCTCCCATTTTCATTTCTAAATTCGTTTCAGTTGTGTATTTGGGAAGTAACAATTTTTAGAAGAGAACATAATTTTTTTATTTTTTTGTAACAGAGAAAAGTTGAACGTTTAAACATGCTCTAGTGTTCCTTGAATGAAACTTTTTTTCGGAAAATGGATTGTCTCAATTTTGGTCAATAAAAATCAGTTTATTTCACTGATACTTTTCACTTATGAACACGTCAGTCCTATCTTATCTAATTTAAAGAAAAGGCTCTTGATCAGTTTATGTGTCGGATCGGATTTTTTTATCTTCTTTTTCAGTTAAGTACATTTTTTCATGTTCAACTAAATGTTTCCGATCTACCACTGTATAATACATCTTATTCATATTTCTGATATCGATATGATTCAAAAATAACCTTGGGTTGAAAAATTGTATGTAAATTCTTTACAATCAGTTTTTTTTTAATTGTCAGCAAAGTGTCATACCATTATTTCATTAGAATCAGAACTAAATTTATATTTTTTGACAACAAATGCTATATGGACAACAAATGTGGAAGTATTTTTGCAAATCTTTCAATTGCTTTTGATTCCATTGGTAGAATACCAATCCGTGTCACATCTAGGAGTCATTTATTTCCACGTGGTATGTACAATTAAGCAAGAAAAAACATATCTAGGTTGCATATCGCCCCCACGTGCATAAGAAATATAGGTACTTGGTTGAGAAACAGGCGCCTAATTGTTAAATTTTTCCAGTGATCAATGAACACTGTTTACTATCCACTTGCGGCCATATAGAGACGAAAAACCAACCCCTAAAAGAAAAGAAAATCTCCAAAAATGGATGCCATGACTTTTCAATTTCAGATTTTGGCAAAAGTTATGTATATGTTTTATTCGGTCGGCAAAATGTCAATCTGGGTCACATCTAGGCGTCATTCATAACCATGTGCTGTACAAATGAGAAAAAAAAATCACATCAAGGCTTCATATCGTCACCACGTGCATTGAAAATATGGTTGGTTGAGAAATAAGCGCCTAAATATTCTCACTGATCAGTATGCTATGCCATGGCTACTATCCTCTCGAGACGTTGGCTTGCGACGCCTCGACCATGGAGACGAAAAACAAACCGCCCAAAGGAAAAAAAATCTCGAGAAAATGGATGTCATAACTTTAATTTGGTTCGAAAAACTACAAATTTTGTATGGAAGCCCCCCTCCCTTTAGTCGGATGGGGTTTTGAATATTACAGAAACCATCTCCGGCCTCAAAAACCCTCAGATGCCAATTTTGACGATGATCGGTTCAGTAGTTTCCGAGTCTATACGGAACAGACAGACAGACAAACATTCATTTTTATACATATAGATGTAGACTTTTGCCTTATTTTAAGCTGTGATTCTAGAATTCAAATTTTGATTTTTTTAATTCAATAAAGATTTTTTTCACCATAATTGTCACAAATTTTAAATTAATGTTTTGTGATGAGAGTTGGAGTTTCAATTTTTATTAGATTCAAAATATTAAAGTACTAAAAATCTGTTTCTTCATTTTAGCTTAGCTAAGCCAGCTTAGCTTGGTTGACTGCTTGTATCCCCCTTAAATCATTGAAATCGAAATGCTGTGTAGATATTTTTATACGCCAACAATAAAAAAAAACTTCAGATAACATTTTTATTAGGCCTTGCTCTACTTACGCATTTCCAATTCTATGATCGCTGGCATGGCTGAGTAGAACGAGTTCTACTTCGCAATGGATACTTCTTCGTGAATTATCAAGATTATAAATTTTATGCAAAAGCCAAAAAAAATTGGTGCTTGTTAGCAGTTGTTTCCCAATGCAAAAATCTCATGCTCTCCTTAGGAAAAGATCAATGTGGGGGGCATTAAAATATGTGAGTAATATAAATTTTGAAAAATTGAGTAACAAAAGCAAGTCAATATCAGCCACTATTGAAACCGTTAAAATCCGTATCTTTATTTCAGAAAAAAGTTGCAATAAAGGTTTTAGAATGGAAATCTCGGTCGATGGTAACTATAGTCGAGATGATTTAGCCCTCATAAGATGGAGTTAAACGAACTAGTTTATTATAATGAAATCTGGCAACATTGACAAAGTGGGACTTATATAAGATTTAATTCAGCATAATCTCATGAAAACAGTAAAGCTGCTGTAAAAATATTTTCAAAACACTTGGGACATTTATTTAAGTTCTAACATCGGAACTTCATCGACGTTGTTGAACAAAAGAGTTTAAAACAAAGTTGTAAGGAAATGTTCAAATAAAGATTAAGATACAAACCAGTAAAAAAAAAGAAGCATAAATCAGTTTAAGATGTATATATTTCATCAGCAGGTTTCTTATGTCTTGACTTGAAACGATATTTATCCCTTAAAAAGATAAAAATTAGAAGTTGTGAGCCGGCTCAGGAAAACCTCCATCTAGCATAAAGCCACCCTACTGTACAGCTTCAGCTACGGAATCCCAAACATTTCCCGCCCAGCCATTTCCAATCGAAGCCTCCTGGAATCGGAAATCGGACCAACACCAAGCTAAGGTAGGGGGAAAATGGGGCAAAGTTTCAAATCCTGTTTGGAACGGCGGCGGGAGGAGCTTTTTATAGGATTTCGTCCCAATTTGCGATTGTCGTCGTCTGTGTATTCTTCGTCTATCTCCAGCTCCATCTACCTTACTTCAAACAACATGTCCTCCGTGATGATGCTGGGATGCTGTGTGCCTGATGGCGGAGGATGTGTATGTGTATGTTATCATTTCCGCGCAATAATGCCGTTGACTTTTCATTATTTCCTGCTTTTATGCGCCCGACAGGCCAGACGACGTGTCACGGAAAGTACCGAGTTTTTAATGTTGTTTCTATTACTGCTACTTCGTGCAGCCTCTGGTTTTTAACGGCAGCAGATGCGACAGACCTGAGCGAGGACCTTGCACAGGATTCGGGTTACCATTCATTTGTTCATTCATTCATTCGATCATTAGGTGGTACCTGTTGCCCTCGTTAATGATTCGGGTGTCGTTTCTTTGCTTTAGGTGTGGTTAAATGTGTGGGCTGGATCATGGAAATTTACCTCCCACAGAGCACCGTCAGTTGCTGATTGTACAAACGCGGGACAGGAATTGGTCGTTTCCGTTCTCTCAATCAGAGGTTGAGCTTATTTTTAATTCTGATTTAAGCTTTTATATTTGGTTTGTAAATTTCCTATAGAAGTCATTCCGAAACTTCTCATGCATCATTAGTTTTTTCTCTAATTCATCGGTTATTCATGCACAAAGAAAATTTCAGCATCATCTTGGAAGTCTGACCTTTTTTTTGGAAAAATAATCATCATCTTCAATTTAAGCTAAATTCCACGAGTAAATGATGGTTTAAGAATTGTGAACGAAATATAATTGTGTTCAAGTGATATTTGTGATTGTAAATAATGTTAAATAAAAAAAAGCTTGCCAACCCTAATCAGGAAAGTAGGATAACATTTTTGAAAGTAGGTAGGTGGCGCTCCGTGCCATGGCATGTGCTACTGCTGCTGCATGCATCAAATGACGCGACTAGACGTCCAACGTATGTGCAGAGTGCAGTGACACAGAAGAAGAGTTCCCGGATGACGAAGAAGGAAAGGAACCGGGTAGATGAATGAGTTCGCTACTTTGGGCCCCAAAAGATGCTGCCTGCCACTACTGTTTCAGTTTCAGAACTAATTCACGTTGACAACGTTTTCCCCGGAATTGGAATGCTCAGAAGCCTAACATATGTGTGTCTGTACAGTTTCTGCACCTTAGCTCTGGTGAGATGTATCTTCATACGAGTAGCTAGCTACCTAATAGGTAAGTGTGTCTGTATGTCGAGCAGCAGCAGCGAGTTGCCTTGCGGTTCACTTGGCTTCGTACCAAAAAACTAGATGGAACACTACAGAAGCAGAGACACACGACGACGACGTGGTGGAAAACGTAAAAGACCTGCACCACATCCAGGATTCACCCATTCCCGGATCCCAATTGCTCGTTCACCAAGATTTTGAAGTAAACAGATTCGTTTATAGGTAACATAGATATATGAAGGATCCGGTGATGGGGAACTCTGCAGCTTGTGGCAGCTTAAAATTGGTAAGCCTTTTGAAATGAATAGTTTACAAATTACACAGTATTGTGACACACAAATTGGAATGCTTATACTTAGTAGTGAGCTGTGATCAAAGTAAGCGGCGACGACGTCGACGGCAACAGTCTGCCTCTAAAGTGAATCCTTACATCCAAACTAACTAAAGAAGGCTGAAAGTGAATCGGTTGAAGATGAAATTGTATTAAGAGAGCGACGGCTACTATGATTAGGATTTTGATACCTTCATTTTGCTTTGTTTGCAGCTGAATTAAACATTCGGAAAGGTGCTTGTTGTGATTCGGTTTGTTTACAACATTGCTGTATGAGAAAGAAAGTGCAAGTTCACCTCAATAGAAAATTTTGTTTGAAAATTTTGACAATTTTGACAATTTTGACAATTTTGATAGTTTTGACAATTTTGACAATTTTGACAATTTTGACAATTTTGACAATTTTGACAATTTTGACAATTTTGACAGTTTTGACAATTTTGACAATTTTGACAATTTTGACAATTTTGACAATTTTGACAATTTTGACAATTTTGACAATTTTGACAATTTTGACAATTTTGACAATTTTGACAATTTTGACAATTTTGACAATTTTGACAATTTTGACAATTTTGACAATTTTAACAATTTTGACAATTTTGACGATTTTGACAATTTTGACAATTTTGACAATTTTGACAATTTTGACAATTTTGACAATTTTGACAATTTTGACAATTTTGACAATTTTGACAATTTTGACAATTTTGACAATTTTGACAATTTTGACAATTTTGACAATTTTGACAAATTTGACAATTTTGACAATTTTGACAATTTTGACAATTTTGACAATTTTGACAATTTTGACAATTTTGACAATTTTGATAATTTTGACAATTTTGACAATTTTGACAATTTTGACAATTTTGACAATTTTGACAATTTTGACAATTTTGACAATTTTGACAATTTTGACAATTTTGACAATTTTGACAATTTTGACAATTTTGACAATTTTGACAATTTTGACAATTTTGACAATTTTGGCAAACTTGACAATTTTGCAAATTATGCCAATTTTGACAATTTTGACAATTTTGACAATTTTGACAATTTTGACAATTTTGAAAATTTTGACAATTTTGACAATTTTGACAATTTTGACAATGTTGACAATTTTGACAATTTTGACAATTTTGACAATTTTGACAATTTTGACAATTTTGACAATTTTGACAATTTTGACAATTTTGACAATTTTGACAATTTTGACAATTTTGACAATTTTGACAATTTTGACAATATTGACAATTTTGACAATTTTGACAATTTTGACAATTTTGACAATTTTGACAATTTTGACAATTTTGACAATTTTGACAATTTTGACAATTTTGACAATTTTGACAATTTTGACAATTTTGACAATTTTGACAATTTTGACAATTTTGACAATTTTGACAATTTTGACAATTTTGGCAATTTTGCAAATTTTGCAAATTATGCCAATTTTGACAATTTTGACAATTTTGACAATTTTGACAATTTTGACAATTTTGACAATTTTGACAATTTTGACAATTTTGACAATTTTGACAATTTTGACAATTTTGACAATTTTGACAATTTTGACAATTTTGACAATTTTGACAATTTTGACAATTTTGACAATTTTGACAATTTTGACAATTTTGACAATTTTGACAATTTTGACAATTTTGACAATTTTGACAATTTTGACAATTTTGACAATTTTGACAATTTTGACAATTTTGACAATTTTGACAATTTTGACAATTTTGACAATTTTGACAATTTTGACAATTTTGACAATTTTGACAATTTTGACAATTTTGACAATTTTGACAATTTTGACAATTTTGACAATTTTGACAATTTTGACAATTTTGACAATTTTGACAATTTTGACAATTTTGACAATTTGGACAATTTTGACAATTTTGACAATTTTGACAATTTTGACAATTTTGACAATTTTGACAATTTTGACAATTTTGACAGATTTGACAATTTTGACAATTTTGACAATTTTGACAATTTTGACAATTTTGACAATTTTGACAATTTTGACAATTTTGACAATTTTGACAATTTTGACAATTTTGACAATTTTGACAATTTTGACAATTTTGACAATTTTGACAATTTTGACAATTTTGACAATTTTGACAATTTTGACAATTTTGACAATTTTGACAATTTTGACAATTTTGACAATTTTGACAATTTTGACAATTTTGACAATTTTGACAATTTTGACAATTTTGACAATTTTGACAATTTTGACAATTTTGACAATTTTGACAATTTTGACAATTTTGACAATTTTGGCAATTTTGACAATTTTGACAATTTTGACAATTTTTACAATTTTTACAATTTTTACAATTTTTACAATTTTGACAATTTTGACAATTTTGACAATTTTGACAATTTTGACAATTTTGACAATTTTGACAATTTTGACAATTTTGACAATTTTGACAATTTTGACAATTTTGACAATTTTGACAATTTTGACAATTTTGACAATTTTGACAATTTTGACAATTTTGACAATTTTGACAATTTTGACAATTTTGACAATTTTGACAATTTTGACAATTTTGACAATTTTGACAATTTTGACAATTTTGACAATTTTGACAATTTCGACATTTATTACATCGTTTTTGTTTTGGAATCAATTCTATCACAATTATTCCAAAATCAAATGGATTTAAACGTATGATTTATAATTTTTTTTTTCCATTTAATAGAAATCAACCTTAAAATAACAAAAAATCACAAAATGTCTGTCTAAATCCGCAATCAATTAGCAAGGGTTAAGCGAGGGAACCAAAAATTGATAGCAAAATAAATAAAGCTGACCCTCTAATCCGGGGTTGCTTCATTAATGCAATTGATCCCGAATCCAAAAAATGGCAACCAGTCCATTTCAAAGTAGGTACACATTATAATCTGTTGAAGTTGAGGGAGATGATGATAGAAGAAAAAACGACTCTCAAGAAAGATAATCCCCGTCGTCGCCGGACAACCAGAGCGACCCAGCATCCGGTACTCCTCCTTGTCAGGATATCTCAGGACATGGACCAAGTACCTCCAATAAGCAATTACCTGATGGGCAAACACGGCATCGACACAGAAATAAGTAACATCAAACTGATTCCCGGAGTGAGTGACCGCCTTCGGGTCAGTTCTTTCTTCAAAGTGATCCCACGAACCAGAAAAAAAAACCGGATAAGCAAGAGAGATGGAAGAAAGAATAAAAATCCGCGAAACATCGCTAAAAGGCCAATTAAGAATAATCCCACTAATCGGATTGCATCCGGTTCCTTTCGTCGAATGAAAAACCTTAGCCGGAGCCAAAGCCGAAGTTTTCTTCCGGAAAGCAGGAGAAACGGGAAGATTTTACCCACTTCCCTCCACTCAGGCTAGCTATGGCTCGAATGGTTTTACTCAATTCGCTCGCCGGTCTTGAGTTGAAGTTTATAATATAATCATCACCAACATTTTCACCGCAAAACCGCAAAACCAGCAAGCAATTCCGCAAATTTGCGCGCATCCATCCATAAGCAGATAGATAGAGAGAGAGAAGATGCGGGGGAGGTTGAAAAAATCTTCCACCGAGGGATGTCTCATTGAAATTGACACACGTTCGCCAATAATCACATCCATATAGGCAGGTAGACAGACAGACAGACAGACAGACAGACAGCCCCAAACAGACACGGCTTCGAAGCGAAACGGGGTTTTGGGCTGATCCTTTTCGCCTGAATGTATTGGCCCATTAGGCACCATTAGATTCGATTAAATCGAAAATGGTGGATACCAACCGGCTTTCGATTTTTTTTTCCTATTTCTAAGCCGCCACCGTCAAAGGCTTTTAGAAACGGCTCGATTTCCAAAAATAAACACCCATCGATGCTTTCTGCTCGATCTTTCTCCACCAATCAAGATTTTTAGAAGTTCGTCCCGGGTTTCTAGAAGATTTCATAAAACTTACGAGAGCTTTTCTAATAATATTTAAGCGGCTTTGACAAACCGAAATTTGAGTTACATAATGGAATGTAAAGTCAACATTTTCTTGATGAAATTTGACTATTTTGCCTTCATATGCCCAAATTCCTCATAAGCAAAAGGTTATGAATTTGAAGTTTGCTTCAACTTCTGGACGTTTTTTCTCTTTTTTCTTTTGAAACTTATGGGATTTTTTCAATCGCTTAGATGGAAGGAAACAAATATATTAAACTAAACCTAAACTAAATATGACCCATTCCAGCGTGACATCACAACGTTTGCGAAAATATTTTTGTTAAATTTTACGAAAATTCCACTGTATATTGCGCTCATTGAAATTCAGATCAGATCAGATTTTAAAGCGCTACAATTTGAAACTAAAAGTATTTTTGTAGAATGAACCGTTATCAAAATATGAGCAATTGATAATAAAATTGATTGATTGATTGAAAATAGATAATTGTAACACTTCACTCAGATGGCTCGGTCAAATGCGAGGACAGGTTTAAATTTTTGATAAAATTTCAGGCAAGCTAAGTATAGTTCAAGGTCCTTAAATCTGAGGATTCGATTGTATTGGGATGTTGGGTCTCATCGTGCATTGTTGCGTCACTTTTACGCGCTTTCTAACAGTATGAAAATTTGAGTAGTTTCTTAAAAATCTGAGAGAACGATTCACAATCATATTATTCTCATTCAACATATTATCGATAAATAAAAAAAAAAAAATATACCAACTATTGCCTACTTTTACTAAACGCTCTCTGAAGAAGATAGTATGTTGCTATCGAAATACCAGTACCTGAACTTTTCTTATACCGCGGTTGAATCAAAGGGAATTCTTCGGTTGCTTTGATTCAGTAGAATTATTCAACCAAGTAGGCTCACAACACATACTAGAGTAAAAATAGATATTTTCGGCTCAAATTGGAACGTCAGAAGAGAGTAATTTAGTTAATTTTGAATGATTACATATATTGAATTTTATGACATTTTTCTCCATTTGCATCAATTGCATAACCAAAAATTTTTCATGCTCAGAGTATTAGAACAAATCACTTCAATTGATATGTTTTTCCTCTAGTAACAAGCCCAAAAATCGATTTCGACTCGGATAACAGCCAGAATATGAGCATTGGAGTGAGCTTGTCGGATTTTTGGCGGCACCGTGGAGAAATACCGTGGAGCATAGGCGAACAAATTCCCGGACAATAGAGTCAACCGTGGCGAATTAGTGATTTCTGACAGATTTGCACCTATTGTTGGTTTATTTTACGTTTTTTCAAAGATGAACAAAGACAAAAAAAAAACGGATTGGAATTGCAAGTCCACAGCTGCCCCGAATTCCGAGATCCCACGCCAGCACGCATTATGAAGTTTGCCAGCTAAATTGAACCCTTAATTCGGCGTGACCTACAGCGTAGTGATCCAACAGAAAAACCCTCGTCAAGGAAGACCAACCATAGAAATGGAACAGGTCGTGGAGAATCGCTTGATGAGCGTAACGCCATGTGCGTTCAGTTTACAGCCCGGAATCCTCCTCCCGGTATGATCTTCTCCGAAAGGAACTCTCTTAGGAGGAAAGCAAGCGGACAACACCGTCAGAAGCAGACAACAGTGACAATGCACAGCACACAGGATACATCAAAGCAGCAGCACGGATCCTTTTTTTTGGGTTGTCGTTTTAAGGTTGCCTTTTTTTCGGGTTCCGAGTTTCCTTCTTTTGGTCATTCCATCAGCCAAACAGCACAAAGCAGGCTGGGAGAAAAGAAATGCAAAGAATGCATCCAAGTTGGCTCGTTTTCAGGTGCAATTTGTTCCGCATGGTTGAGCGACATTAGCGTTATCCACCTTCCTTCATCCTTCTTCTATGATGGGCTCCGATATGACTTGACTTGCTGTACCTGCTCTTCTCTACGAGCTAAATTATGTTTTGATCATGAGTCATGGCAATTTTAACGCTAGATTCGGTACGATCGTTAGTTAGTTTAACATGGTTTTCATGCTGCCACTTATATGCTTCATCAATCGATACTTTAGTGGTGGTTACGGATAAAATCGATTGGATTCTGATTTATTTTATTTATTAAGATTTTTTATACGGGTCGTTTTGAATATGAACTATTTCTTTTTTTTTTAATTCGTTTTCATATTTTTTAAAATATTATTAAACAGTACAAAAATTGATGTTTATACAATGACATATAACTAACAATTTCTCTCCATTTTATGGCAATCGTGTGTGTTGTGTTCGTTGAAATAATTTTTTTTATAAGTTAATAAGCTTTAAGTAAATTTTGTGTAGTTTGCGGAGTTGTATTTTGAAACATTTGTTTCCACTTGAATTCAGGTTTAATTAGAATAAAAACCAAAATCAAAATATGATCTATATACATTAATAAATTAGCTTATTTGCAAGCTTATAAATTGTACTTAATTTGGCTTGTATCAAAAAAATTATCTCAAACTATTATCATTAAAACGTTAACCAAAATTAGAACATTAGTTTTTAATTGAGTATGAAGTTGTGATATCAAAAATCATATGATATGAAGATTTTTACTTTTAACTATTTAACTGTTTCGTAAGTTAGTGCAGATGATAAGCTCTCATATAAGCCAATTCAATCTGCAATGACTTGTAAAACAACTAAGTAACATATGGTCAAAACAAATTTGCATATTTTTTTAACGGTTAGACTATTTGGTAAAAATCATCAGAAAATGATGAAACTTTAGCTAAAGATCTAATGTTGTTAGTATTCAAAAATATTTCAACTGAAAATTCATAAAGCAAGTTCAACTCATTAGCTTCCAAATCAGCTTACCAGATAAACAATACATTGTTTGATAACAGAGATACCCGTGAAATAAAAGTGCATGTTTTAGAACACTGATCCCAATCTTTTGGCCGTTATACCGTACTATGAAATGATCCCAAACTTTTGGACGATGACTCAAGTAGCTATTTTATATATTTAAAAAAAACATTGCAAATTTCTCGCACAAAATCAAACAAATGTATTTTAATAAGCATGAAAAAAAGGATTCGAATGCAACTCTTATTTTGAAATTTTGTCCACCCCACTCTGAGATGATCGGGTTTGAATTTTAGGTACGGTTTTTTTTTTAAATGTCCCTTCTTTAAGCTAAATTTAAGTCATATCAACTCAGTACTAACATTTTGTCAAATACATTCAAAGAAGGTTTTGCTAACGATTTCTTGAATGAGATCAAATGAATTCCAATATGTAATAAGATGGCTGAGATATGGCTGATCAAAATTTTTATGTTTTTGAGGTGATCCCAACCTTTTGGGCAGTGTAAGAAGCTATTAAGTTACTAAGAATCAAAATCAAATAAAAAACATGCATGAATACACATAATTAGAGCTCGGATTAGTAATTGAAAATCAAAAATCGTAATCAAAACCTTTCACAAAAGATCCGATTTTTTTTTTCAAATCACATTCAAAGCTTAAACGCAATTTGAATAGATTTAGTAAATGAATTAGTTTTCCCACTCGTGAAACGTAACATTCGATTATCATTTTGCTGATGCATTGAAAATTACTAAACCAAATGAAGACTTTTTCTCTGTGGAAACCAACTAAGATTTATTAATCGAAAAATATTAAAAAATAAAAAATGTTCATACTGTTTTCGGGATATCTAAGCAAGCCTTGGTGAAGAGCAGTCGTGTTTTTTTTCACTTGGGTCAAGTTTCTCTACGTTTGAAGAATTTTTTACGAAAAATGAATTTTAAATAGTGAATTTAGAGTAACGGTGAAGTCTGTCTGAATTTTCTATCTCAAAAAAGTGGAATTATCCGGAAAAAGCATACAAAATGTATCATGTAAAGTGAAAGTTTATCCGAGAGTACAATATATCATAGTTACCCCCCGCTTGAGAACTGAATTTTATTATAAATGTTCATCATAACCGTTATTGGAAATTTTTGGTGATGTGGTTTTGGAAATATTTGATCTAGAGATAATTTGTTTCTGCTGTGATGAAAAAGTGAAAAATTTGAGCGATATTTTATTTAATTAAGTGGTAAAAATTCGGAACTATGGCCATCAAAGTAGAAAAATGTTCTGTAAAAGTGTTTTTAACTTGGTGAGCCAATTGAGGTAAGCTTCTGTTTCCTGATCATGAAAAGAAGTCTCGTTTTCACCACAAAATCTTCAAAAGAGTAAGGTTTTGTGGTAATTTATTATGTAGGTATATTATTCTAGTTTCTCAACATTTGAAAACGAAGTCAATATGTTTTACCAGGTTATCAGAAAACGAAAACAAACACATACTCATAAAAATCTTAACTCCATCTTTGCATTCGTTTTAGACATCTTACACAAACACAATTACAAAAAAAAAACCGATTGAAAACTTGTCATAAATTTCGATATCCAGAAAACAACGCAAGAAGAAACTATGTCCTGATTTGGGTTCAATGTTATAAAATTATAAATTTAAAATTTGAATGTAAGTTCGTCTTTTAGCCATATAAGGCAACCAAAAACATAATTTTACCAATTCACAGTGAAACTCCACCCCAACACATCCGCACAATACGCTTTTACGAACGCAATTCAAAATCTACTATTTTGAAAGTAACGCTAGAAACTAAGAAATCAACCCATACTATACACTTCACTAGTTGTTAAAATACTCACAGGATCTCTGATGAAGGTTTTTACAAACACCGACATGTTGGATCAAAAATAAAAGTTTTTAGATCCAATAAAATTGGATCCAATAAAAGTACCAAAGCATAAAGTCGGAAAATAAAAAATCAACGTTGATTACAATTTTTTTTTTCAATATTTTGGTCCCAATGAAAAAAACACTATTTTCTGGGAATCACGTTAGAGTTGATGGCTTTCAGTAAAAAAAGTTTTTTTTCACAGAGACCAAAACATTAGAAAATAGTTGAATAAAATGGTGATTTAAATAGCATCAGATCATTGGCGGTACTCAGTTTTTTTCCATTTTGTCACTTATAGCCCTTCGGCTCCAGGGGCTTCATATAGGAACATTGAACTCCAATGATTGGAAGGTTCGATGTTGCCAAATAGACTTGGATGAGTTTTGATAGCAATTGTGTTTATTGTAGCTTCAAACTAAAATTAATATAATTATTATTTAGATGGTGATTACAAGTTTGTAGGTTATGTGACTTACATTTCAGTCCAATTAACGCCGATTTGTTATTTGGCAACTAGCTATTGCTATTCTCGGTAGATGAAGACCTGCGTATGAATTTCATTAGTAAACAGCTTTGTAACGTAAATTATTAATCAAATTTACTTATTAGCGGAGACTAAGTATCCGAAATCGGAGTCGGAATCCAACGTGTATGATGCAGATCAAGTACCTACACAACCTATCAATAAAGTTAGTAATAAGAATTCACAAAATAGATAGTTCAGTTTTAGCTATACCTGTGTATAAAACTAGCTATGATTATTAGCACTAATGAATTCTTTCACCGAATGTAGCTCAACAGGCTGATAACTTTTAGAAGGAATATAAAACTATAGCAATTCTAGCTATCTATGAGAACGGAAGTTCTTAGGTTAATGTTCGACTAAAGTGCTCGTGTCAACTGTCAGATGAACTGTCTCTTCACGCCAGTGTCGCCAATGTTGCTGTTTGTTCGGCGACAGTCTCCCCCTGGTGCGTTTCGGTATCTTCCGGAATCGTACGACCTTTAACATCTAATAATGCCAGTCGCGACACCGGACGTTTGTGCTCGCCACTAGTTGTTCGTACCACAGCTTGCCTTGCACGTCCATCTGGGTTGTGTATCAATCGAAGAATTCTGCCTCGTTCCCATCCATTGCGCTTTGTAGGGTCAATCACCATCACGACGTCTCCTTCGTCCAACTGCCTGGAGTCCTCGAACCACTTTGACTGTCGTCTTATTACTGGAAGGTATTCCTTGATCCAACGCTCCCAGAATTTATCCAGTTGGTTCTGGATATTATCCCATGAGCGGCCTAGTAGGTGTCTAAGTTCTGCGCAACCTAATTTGGCTTTCTGATCTGAACGGGATTTTTTATCTACCCAAGTGGTTTTGGCTCCGTTTGAACTTAGTAGCAGAAAGTGGTTAGGAGTTAATGCCTCTGACTCTTCCGATTCAATTGGTAAGTAAGTCAGTGGTCTAGTGTTCACCATACTCTCAACTTCCACAACTAGTGTCATCAACCCCTCTTCATCAAGCTTTTCCTCGTTGAAAGCATAGTCCATGGCGCGCTTAACCGATTGGACAAGACGCTCCCAGGCGCCTCCCATATGTGGAGCTCCCGGTGGTATGAACGTCCATTTAGTATCGCTGCTGGTAAACGTAGCAGACAGGCCTTGGCTTATCTGTTCTCTAAGGACACGTTCTGCTCCTTGGAAGTTGGTACCATTATCTGTGAAAAACTCGTACGGCGTACCACGGCGACCGACGAAGCGTTTAACGCATGAGATACATGAAGCGGTTGTAAGGAAGTGGGCGACCTCTAGGTGTACGGCTCTAGTGGTCAAGCACGTAAAAAGAGCTATCCAGCGTTTAATGCTAGCCCTTCCTACTTTAACAAGTAAAGGGCCAAAGTAATCAAGGCCCGTGAACGTGAATGCTCGCTCGTGATGTGCTAAGCGGGCTAATGGTAGCGGAGCCATAGGGGGTATCGAAGGTTTTGCCCGACGTATTTTGCACCACTGACATTCTTTACTTACTCTTTTAGCCAACACCCGCAGTCCAGGAATTGCGTAGACTTGTCTCATTTCATTTACAACCGTTTCCGAGTTGCCGTGGCGAAAGATGCGATGATAACGATCAGCAAGAAGTTCAGTGACTCGATGGTTATTTGGCAGAATTATCGGGTAACGTACACTGTATGGGAAGTCCTTCGCAGCTTCAATTCGACTATTTTGACGCAGAAGTCCGCGGTCGTCTAACTGGGGTATCGTTTTATAGATTTTGCTTTCCTTGTTGACCAGCTTCCGACTTGCTCCTATTGGTAAACCTTTTTCAAGGGTCGCTATTTCATCTGCAAAAGCTTCCTTTTGAATCTGCCTAAAGATTTCCTCTTCTGCTTCTCGTAGTTCGTTTTGTTGGAGATGACCCCTTTGTTTGGGGTTATTTTTTTTGGCATTTTTTGCAAATCGCAAAATGAAAGCGTACGTTCGTTGTAGTTTTTCCCACGAGCTGAAGTTTTCATATTCGACCAAAGGTTGATCAAGAGTATGATGCAGAACGGATGCGCGGATTTCTTCGGTGGTTGTCGTGGGAGTCCCTTTCAAAAACGGCCAATCACTTTCGGGTAATTTTAGAAAGTCAGGCCCACTAAACCAAAAACTATCTTGTGTAAAGTAGGGTCCGGTTCCCCACTTTGTCGCTTCATCAGCGGGGTTTAATTTACTTGGAATCCATTTCCATTCACATTCTGATGTTAACTCCTGAATCTCAACGATTCTGTTGGAAACGAACGGCCGGTAATTTCGAGGGTCAGCATTTATCCAGGACAGTGCCGTCATCGAGTCTGTCCACAGTATGGTTCTCGATATCGGTACACTATGGTTTTCTTGCACGAACTTTGTCTGGCGAGCACCCCACACGCACGCTTGAAGTTCGAGGCGTGGTATGGACCATGGTTTGAGTGGTGCTACTTTGGCTTTGGCTGTGATTAGGCTGCATTGCGATTCGAGGTTAGGGTTCAGTGTTCTGAAATATATAACGCAACAATAAGCAACCTCGCTAGCGTCGACGAAGGCATGCAACTCTACGTTATCGTAGGTTCCACGGTTAGCGTTAGGAAAGTAGCATCTAGGAATACGAATTTTTGCTATGTGCTCTATGACACAAAACCACTGTGTCCATCGTTCAAAGGCTTCGTCGGGGATTTGCTCATCCCAGGTGGTTTTTGCACGCCATAAGTTCTGGATCAAAATTCTTCCATGAATGATGTATGGTGCTAGAACTCCTAGTGGGTCGTACAGAGACATGACGCAGCGTAGAACTTGTCGTTTTGTAGGTTTTATATTCTGTGCGATGAGGATCCTAACTTCGGGTTTCATATCAGTAGAAAAACTTAATTCATCCGTAGAGGGGTCCCAGAGTAGACCCAGCACCCTTTCTGTATCGGTATTATCCAGCGAACTAAGATTCTTCTTCTCGATAACTTGTTTTTCGTTTAACGCCTCCATCACAATCGTGCTGTTCGATCTCCAGTGGTGTAGCTGGAACCCTCCATTTTTGTTAACCAGACGAACTTCGACGGCAGTTTTGGCTGCTTCTTCTTGCGAACTGAAACTCGATAGATAGTCGTCCACGTAGGTATCAAATTGGATCGCTCTCGAGGCTTCCGGATAAAGGTCGGCATGATTAGTAGCGTTCAAGTTCTTCACAAACTGCGCGGAGGCCGGAGAACAGGTGCTCCCAAATGTGCACACATCCATAAGGTAAACCGTAGGTCCTTCCGTAGGGTTTTCTCGCCATAAAAATCGCTGAGAATGTTTATCATCATCCCGGATACGGATTTGATGAAACATTTCTTTAATGTCAGAGCTAACAGCCACATAAAATTGTCGAAAGCGGAACAGTATTGCCACGAGGGAAGCGAGCTGGTCGGGGCCTTTTAGTAGCATACTGTTAAGGGAGATGCCGTCCACTTTGGCCGCCGCATCCCAGATCATGCGTACCTTTGAGGGTTTCTTTGGGTTGGTCACGAGACCTAACGGTAAGTACCAGATTCTTCTGGGGTCTGCTTGGTCCAATTCCATTTTCGTTGCACGATGGGCATATCCTTTTTCCACGTATTCACGTATTTGTCGACGAACATTTTCACCTAACTCCGGTTTTTGGGCCATTCTTCGTTCCAGTCCCTCCAGTCTGCTAAGTGCCATAGGGTAGCTATCGGGGAATTCGATGTGATCGTTTCTCCACAGGAGTCCGGTTTCGAAAAAGTTGTCTGCAGATTTGGTGGTTGTTTTCAATAGGTAGAGTGCGCGTTCTTCTTCAGGAGATAGGGGAATCTCCCTGGGTTTAACGCCCACAGCGTCGACTTCGTACATTAGCTTAACGGATTCCTGGAGATCACGGTCGCATGTGCAGTTACATACGTTGAAATTGTATGCCTCTTCCTTTTCTGTTGAGGCCGAGCCATAGACACACCAACCAAGTCTTGTTTTAACCGCAGCTATTCCATCCTTTTCCCTTGTCCTCAAAGGAACCGCCAAACTTAGGTTGTCGATACCTATAAGTATTTTAGGTTTCGCGTCCCGGTAGCTAGTTAATGGTATGCCCGACAGATGTTTATATTTCTGAACCATTTCCTCAGCTTGGAGGTGTTGAGAAGGTAATCCTAGATTTTCCACGGTTCTTGCGTTGAATCGATATCTTTTAGCGTTTTGATTACCGGAGATTTCCATTGTTATACGCTCAGAATTTTTCTCAGTGCGAGTCATACTACCGGTCCATCGAAGACACAAAGCTTGTGGGCTACCACGAATTCCCAGAGTGGTGGCTACGTTTCTTTCGATAAGCGTAAGGTCTGATCCTTCGTCTAGGAATGCGAAGGTGTCTAACGTTTCGTGTTTACCATAGAGCTTAACTGGAACAATTCGGAAGAGCGAGGATGACGGCAGAAATCGGTGCGTGTGGTGTTCCGCTACGACTAAGTCTTTGTCATTCTCGTTTGAAGTTTTAGGGGAATGCAAGAGATAATGGTGACGGTTTTGACACCCGTTGATATCGCATTGGCTGCTCCTGCGGCATGATCTCCTCCCATGACCATACAGGCAGTTTTGACATATTCGCAGTGCACGGATTCTCCTCCATCGATCGTCAACACTAAGTCTTTTAAACTCGCCGCATTCATAAAGTCGATGGCCGGGTTTTTCACAATGAGCACAATCGAAGTGTTTGAACGGTCCCGCCTTATTGGTTACTGTCGGCTCTTCAGGAATTTCGGTGTGGTCGCCAGATTCCAAAGTATGAGAGTTGACAAATCCCTTCGGTTTCGTTCTATCGCGGATGACTTCTTTCACTCTGGTTTCTGGTTCGTAGTTTACCACTGTCAATGCATCTTGTACTACTTCGGTCATGTAAGCACTGAATGTTTTCAGGTTTACTACTGAGAGACAGCGCCTGTACGCGGCCCACATCATTTTTCGCTCTGTCGGTAGCTTGGCAACGAGTTCCTGAAGAAGCGAAGGATTTGACATATGCTCCATTTCGTTTGCTGCTTCTATGTGATCGCACAAAGCTTGCACTCTCACGCCAAATTCGATCAGCCCTTCTAATTTGTCCGCCTTTGGAGCAGGAGTTTCTCGAACTTTCTGTAGAAGCACGTTAATTAGTACCTCTGGGCGCCCATATTTGGATTTCAGATTGTCGATTACTTGGGGCACGGCTTCAGGAAGGATCAACCTACTACGTACAGCATCTAATGCATTCCCTTGAAGACAACGCTGCAATCTTAACATGTTTTCCCCGTTGGTATATCCACAAGCCTCTGTCGTGTAGTTGAAGTGAGATATAAATATCGGCCAATCCGCCGGATCCCCGGAAAATATCGGGAGTTCTCGAGCCAGAGACTGACGCGCTGAGAGCTGTTGTTGTGTAGGTCCGGTTGATAAGTGTGGAACCCTTGCTGAGTGTTCAGGATGAACATTTACTGAGTGTCGGGGGCCCTGCGGCACTAATGATGTTTCGCTCGGATGCGCGTGTGAGGAACGCTGCTGGACCGTAGCTGTATTAAAGGAGGTTTTAAATTTCTCTGATGCGACGTCCGAAAGCGCGTTTCGCGACTTTTCGAGGGAGCCAATTTTATGGTCGACGAGATTGGTCGTGAAGTTATTTTCATGGTACTCGTTATTCGCGTTATGGCTAGGCACCGGCGATAAGCGCTCGCCTGAGTGTCCGCTCCATTGGCTTGTGTCATCTAGGTTGCTTTGTCTTACCAAACATTCCATAGATTTATTTCCTGACTCTGTATTCAATCCGGTGGTCACTACGGTCCTTTTCGGAATAGCGCCTGTCTTCTTCGCTAGAGGGGTACCTGTGCCCCTTTTTGCTGAGGAGATGAGTCCCCCGTTTGATGTTTCTAACATAATTCTGCAGCTTTCTATTTGTTCCTGGTAGTTCTTCAGCTGGTCTTTCAGACGTCGCATCATCAAAGGCGTTCCGGATTTCGGATCCATCGGAGAAATTGGCGAAAATGTTACCAGAGTCTGTGAGTTGTTATTCTGGCCTAAAGGGGTGCACGGCGGATCCACAGCTTGATAAGGTACCGGCTTGGCTGCTTTCTGGCGTGATGAATTCTCGTCTACTGGCTCTTGTAACGATGTTTGACTAACCCAGTCGTTGACACGTCTTTGGTTCTCGGTTTCCAGGAGCTTATTACGGATGCTTCTATTTTCTTCCGTACAAGCCGCGGTTTTCAGAAGATCTTGTTGTTGTTTCAGGAAAAGCTTTTCCTGAGCAATCTCTAAACGGTCTCTTTCTATTTCCATCTTTGCTCGTTCAATTTCTTGTCGTTCAATTAGACGTTCTAGGTTGATTGATAGGATAGATGATCGGTTGCTTCGGACGGACGGTGGTTTACGGGATCGGGCGACGTTGCATTGCTTGCAAGACCACGGCAGGTCTTTAATGCTTTCATCCACACCTGCGCATTTGTAGTGCCACCATCCGTCGCAGTCGTCACATTGCACCAAGTTATCAGCCGAATTTGGTTTATCACAAGCTGAGCAGGATGAAATTTCCGGGTTATCCGATGGTCTTCCGGTCTCGCTAATTTTGGCTGATTTCTCCATTGAAATTTTGAAGTTTGTTGCCAAATAGACTTGGATGAGTTTTGATAGCAATTGTGTTTATTGTAGCTTCAAACTAAAATTAATATAATTATTATTTAGATGGTGATTACAAGTTTGTAGGTTATGTGACTTACATTTCAGTCCAATTAACGCCGATTTGTTATTTGGCAACTAGCTATTGCTATTCTCGGTAGATGAAGACCTGCGTATGAATTTCATTAGTAAACAGCTTTGTAACGTAAATTATTAATCAAATTTACTTATTAGCGGAGACTAAGTATCCGAAATCGGAGTCGGAATCCAACGTGTATGATGCAGATCAAGTACCTACACAACCTATCAATAAAGTTAGTAATAAGAATTCACAAAATAGATAGTTCAGTTTTAGCTATACCTGTGTATAAAACTAGCTATGATTATTAGCACTAATGAATTCTTTCACCGAATGTAGCTCAACAGGCTGATAACTTTTAGAAGGAATATAAAACTATAGCAATTCTAGCTATCTATGAGAACGGAAGTTCTTAGGTTAATGTTCGACTAAAGTGCTCGTGTCAACTGTCAGATGAACTGTCTCTTCACGCCAGTGTCGCCAATGTTGCTGTTTGTTCGGCGACATTCGAAGATAATAAAAGAAATTCGACCATTGCAAAGAGTAGAATATTGAAAATGGTGTTTTCTGAGATAGTTTGTCAAAAAGTTACACGTAATACATACAGAACTGATTATTCTAAGCCTCTGAATGAGATTCATCAATTTGATGCATTAAGGACCGTATCGTAATTTATGAATACAACTTTAAGCCTCTCTGTGAAAAAGACTATGAAGTGTTTTGACAGCTGTTAAGTGATCGCGTGTTATAAATATAGTAAACAATCAGAATATCTCGAAAAAAGTTGAGTTTTGAATCCCGGCGCAGCAATGAAGGGACTTTCGGAAGAAAAACGGCAAAAAGATTGTGACCAAATACTGTTCGGAGCGCGGCTTGACTATAAGAAAATTGGCGAAACAGGAAGGAGTCAGCATCTGTGCAGTTCAAAAGGCTATTGCCGATTTGGTATGCACAACACTTTCAGGGATCTCCCTGGTCGTGGCCGAAAAGTTGGTGCATCCAAGCTGGCTTTGGACAAAAAGATTTGCGAGCAGTTTGAAAGAAAACTGAATATTTCAGTTCGGGATTGCGCAAGAAAGTGTGGGACATCAATCGGAATGGTGCAACGTGCCAAGGCACGTAACTCGTTGAAGACCTACAAGAAGCAGAAATGTCCGAAACGCAGCAAAATTCAGGCGAAATCCGTGAAAACTCGAGCTCGGAAGTTGTACGATGAGGTTTTGAGCAAGAAGAATTTGTGCATTATTATGGATGATGAAACATATGTGAAAATGGAATACAAAACTCTTCCAGGTGCACAAGTCTACACTGTGCCTCAAGGAACGGATGTCCCAAACTCGGAGAAGTCAATTTTGTGAAAAATTTGGCAAGAAGGTGCTGGTTTGGTAAGGAATTTGTCAATGTGGTATGAAGTCTTCACCTTTTTTCAGTTTCGGGAACATGAATGCCGAAATATATCGGACTGAATGTCTTCAAAAGCGTATTTTGCCACTCATTCAGAAGCATAAAGGTCAGACACTATTTTGGCCAGATCTTGCATCATGCCACTACGCGCGTTCAGTCTTAGAGTGGTATCGAGAGATGGAAGTCAATTTCGCCGCAAAAGCGATGAAACCTCCAAATTGCCCAGAGATCCGGCCTATCGAAAGGTATTGGGCTCTGATGAAAGGGAAACTGCGGAAGAAGGACCATGGAACTGTTGACATCAACCAGTTCAAGAAGGACTGGATAAATGTAAGCAAAACCATCGATGCAACCGTTGTGCAAAACTTAATGTGAGGAATCAAAGGAAAAGTGCGTGAACTGAGCAGATCCTAGGATAATTAGATGATCCTTGCTGTTATCCCATTCTTTGAAGTCTAATAAACATGTACAAACAACCAGAATTGAAAAATAAAAGAGCAATAAATAAATCGAAGACTTATAACGTGTATTCATAATTTTCGATACGGTCCTTATTCACATCTGTTTTTAATTACTTAAAACTTTTCTGAGAACTTCTAAATTTGAAATCATCTCTTGTTGTAAAACAATAACATTTTTGGACTTATGACGAGTTGTGCATTCGTATCATAATTTGAAAAAAAAACCTTATCCAATTTTTGAAATCCTCATATTTTTTTTTCTTTTGCTGAAGAAAAAGTTTAAGACCAATCTTTTAAATTTTTGAAAATTTTAATTCCTGGAAAATGAGACTAAAATTTCAAAAATATATCATGTTTGAATATATAGAACCGGGTTGATAATACTGAGTCCCTTAAAAAAAGTAGGCCACTTGCCATTTCCGAAGCTGATCCTTGCTTCGATGAATTATTTTTGCTAACTGCTCCTCATTTTATCCCCGAAACATTGAACATCCATCAACTAGAATGGAATGGTCATTTAAGCTTTCACTTCAGCTGAAAAACCCCTGATCCATTTCGATGAGCGATAAGAAGAGAAGTTTGTAAGGCCTTCACGCATACCCTAGGTCAGTCAGTCAGTCAACCTGCCTGCTTGTTTTCCCCTCCATTAATCCCCATCTGACAAACGACCGCAGGAAACTATCGGTCAAATGGGCTTGCCTGGGTCTGTAAATTTTACCATTCGGACCTGATGCAACAAAGCCATTAATTTGGTCCCCGTAATACATTAAAACGATATCAGCCTAAGTTACGACAAATAGATCCTGTTGTCATTTTACGACTCCCTCGGCTAATGTTTTCGCGAATCGATTTTACTCCGGCTTCCTTTTTGGGTTGGTCATTTGCTGCCGGCGGTGATCTCAAGTAGACAAGTAAGTAGACAACTAGTAGGCGGTGAGATGGCGACGAAGGCGAGAGAGTTGATTTTAGCCGGGTTGCTGAGACCGTTCTTTCTTCGTTCTTATGGGCGGACGGTTTTATTCTTTACTCCTTTTTCTAAGGATTCGCCAAGTTAGATACCAATTTAGACCCTCCACTTTAGTTACCGCAAGCCGGAAAAGGAGCCAACTTAAGGCCATTGTTCATCCCACTGACTCCTTCTACTTGTCGAAGCTTGAGGGGAAAACTTTTTTATCCGGTCGAAAATAATGCTGAATAGTGGTGTCCCGAGCCATTTTATCGCATCCAGACACAATGGATGTATTCTGGCTCGATGAAGTGTTAAGTCATACAGTTCGAAAGTGCACACACTAGTTGGAGTGTACAGACACACTTGTTTGTTTGCTCATGCTCTTGCTTGTTGATAAAATAATTGATAATTGATAACGCCCGAGGGCATCGGACCGCCATTATTCAGAAGTTGAGCCGAGAGTGCAAAAATGCCATAGATTTGCGATTAATCCATTGATCGCATAAACACGGAGCTTTTCGAGCTTCCATTGTTTTGATTGTCTGGCAGTTTCGATGAAAGAGCGAGCAAAAAAAAAACATTGATTTAGAGCAATTTATTTCCCTGAAACTTTAAGCATTAAATCAGCGTTTCGGCACAGCGAAAAAAAGTCGACTGATGATGGCCAACTCGACAGCTGGTCGACATTAAAATGGCGATTCCGTGGTGCAAATGTGCGCTTCAGAGCTGAATCCAAATTAATAAAATGAATAAATTATCAGTTCTGGTTTTAATTTACGATAGTGAAAGAAGAGGAAAAAAACAACAACCATTCGCGAGTTCTAAATTGTGTGATGGAAAGATTGAATTTCGCCACGAATGTTGCAATTGTGATTCGCACGCATCAGCACACGATGATTTTAACTGGTTTAGAGAACAGGACGGCACGGTTACTGGCGATAAATCATGTTAATTGTTTGCACAAACCGTTTTGAAAAAGTATCACCCCTTGTTGCTATTTATGTAGTCTCTTGCATTTGACATTTTATGGGTGACCCGCTCCATTTCACTGACTACCGATCCCCGTAGTCTGTCTCTTGCTCGTGTCATCTAGGTTTTACAATTCCATAAATCCAAGCTCATGTATAATTTAAGCTTGATTTAACAATTTTCATCAAAAGATAAAAAAAAAAAAAAAAAATGTTACGATGTGGCATTGTGCAAATTTAAGTTTAATAAATGCATGAAAAAATCAAATATTATTCGTTCTACATATTTATTTTTTTAGATTTTTACTTCGCGAAAATAAAAAAAAAAACGAATTTAGCCAATTCTAAGCAATACAATTGGATCCTACTCATCTAAAAAAGCTCGTTATAGAACAAAACATAGCTTTGCAATATCTTCTATCCTTTTCTGATTGGTTTAGAGTATTCTTTTTTGTTTTTGTTTTAAACGATCACACACAGATAGGAAATCTTTGTTTCTTTGATGAGATCTATATTATATTTAAGACTAGAGCGTACATCTTTCAAGGATTAAATGACTAACATCTTACTTATGCTAACACCATTAACCCACAGAAAGAGTACTATGAATGTCGTGACCAGTCTCGATCTCATGACCTCTGGCTAAGAAAACTTAAAAGCTTTCCTCTAAGTTACGATCGGTTGCCATCCATTGCACTGAAAATATTATAAGTACGCTAGGGAGATCCTTAAAACTCAACTTTTCTGAAATCTAGCCCTCACCCCTCAATCTTGGTCCAATCAATGATTAAACAATACAGACAAAGTTTTTCGCTCAATCGGATAACTCTCGGAGACCATTACATTTGTCTGTAACTTTATGTGGGAAAAAATAAAAGTTAAAAATGTGATTAATTCTGGAAACACTGCAAAACCACGCAAACTTTAGTGCATCATGGTTTTAAGACGAATAGCAAATTTGTAGAACATTTTGTAGCGTTTTGACGCACTTGTAGTTAAATTTTGAAAATATAGATCTACTTAAAATCATAATCATCCTTGGCAAGGCCCAGCTTTCTATTTCAGAAACCAAAAAAAAAACAAAAAAGCTAAAACTCCAAGCTCTTTGACACCGTTTTCGGATGTCAGTGTTAAAACCAAAAACAAAGACTTAATAGAGTAAGGTGGGGCAAAAGTACGAGTCGGGTAAAAGTACGTTTTGAGATTTTCAGAGAACAGCAAAATTCCAAACTCTGGCGTGGATTGATAATGATTTAGAAAACCTTCATCCAGGCCTATTTTTTTCGTATGAATGCAAAATACTCGAAAAATAAGGTAAAGAAGCTATTTTGCATAAATGATGTGATAGTTCAAATAACGGCAAACATGTTTGAGCAATAAAAATTCTGGGTTTCAATAAAAGTGTTAATTTGTCCGTTAAGTTGTTTTCAACCACTATCAAATGCCGGAGAAAGAATTGCATTAATATGTCTGTTTTGCACATTACATTGTGAATCACAAGAAACTTTGAAGGGGCAAAAGTACGAACTGAAATGGGGCAAAAGTACAAATGATATACAGAACAGGGTCCTCTGAAGTAAATCTGTATGGAAAATATTAAAAGTTTAAACTTTTTTTTAAAAATGCACTGGAAACATCAACGCATATTGACGTATCGACAATAACGTGCTCACGCGAAAAATTGCTTAAATACAGTGAGAACTGGATTTCGTAAACCAGTTGAATATGGACAAGTAGTGGAGAACTCCGAATTCGCGCAGGTTGTTTGCCTATGTATAGGATTTGTATCAGAAGCTAACTCAGAAGCGGCTGCTATAGGAAAGATTGATATAAAATATATTTCCTCTTGGCTTCATGTGGGGTAAAAGTACGATCATTTAGTACTTTAACCCCACATCATTCGAACTTTTGCCCCAGAAGTGGAGTAAGAGTACGTTTCGATAGCAATTAGGAATTTTCACTACTACTATCAAATGCGTCGATCGATTATCTTCGTAATTTTTTAGAAGAAAGATAAAAGTCTGAGAAATCAAATGCTGTTTTTGGTTTATTGAAAAAAAAAAAACTGCAAAATTTTCAAAATATAGGAAAGCACTAAGGTCGTACTTTTACTCCACCATACTCTAATGGTCAAACCGCAAAAAAAAACAATGATGAAAGTAACGAGTATCGATTTTACATCATTTCTTACGTTAAATTTTTTTTGAATATATTTGCTTTCGAATCTGATCACTCAAAAAACCCTAAATTTGTTTTTTTTTTTCGACTTGGAAAATGAAGTGAATAAATCCTTGCAAAATCCGGGTTTTTGACAACGGATTTATAATACTAAATTTATGAACAGTCCGGCTCGGCCCGGTTGCCCGGACTTCATTGAAAAATGCCCGGATTTTGCCGGGATTTACCACTTTTTTTTGTAAATCAGACAAAAAACAAATTGTCTAGAAAATTTTTATATTTATGCCTCCAAAACGAAATTTTAAGAATTTTGATGTGCCTAAAATACGATCTAAAATCATTCCATGAATTTTGATGAAAAAAAATTCTTAGTTTCGACTAAATTTGCCCGGATATTCTGGAATTTTTGGTCGTCAATTTTGAAATCAAATGTATGGATTTTCCCTGGCTTTTATAGAAAATTGTCCGGAAAAAAATTCTGGCAACCTTATGTTATCAAACACGGTTTAAAATTCTGGCAACCTTATGTTATCAAACACGGTTTAAAATTATATCTGAATGCAGCTTCAATCCCATTATTTTGATCTAAATATTCAAATCTAAGTGCTCGGTTAGGAACTCCAAAAACCGCCAATGCTACAATTTTTCTAGCAATCAAAATTTTGGAACCCGTTTTTGCAAATTAATGTTTGATGTTTGCAATATAGATCAGGTTCTTGAATTTGTGAAAAATCAATAAATAACCTTATTTATCCCTTGATTATACATTATTACTCTGAATAATGCTTAGTATTTATTAACGAGATATTTGTGCATTGCCAAGGAATTTCAAATGACTAACTAATAATTGTGATTAAATTTACTGCTTATGATTACGAATTAAATTTTGACCCATAAATATTAATTGGAAATTTTTGAATAACCCCGTTATAGAGTAATGGTTGAATCAAAAATTTAGCTAAAATTTGTTATCAGTGACCCATGAATGTAACATTTTTTCTTTTCTTGGTCCAAGAGAATTTTATAAAATGCTTTCATAATTTTTTTAAAGTAGATATAAACCAGTGGTTTTCAAAGTTGTCCCTACTGCCCCCAAGGATGCGTTGAGAGCCTATAAAGGGGTAGTGGAAGGGCTCTGAGTTGAAAATTGTTGTTGCATTTCTGATTAAATTTGTTCCAAAATACACTTAAGGGGATGGTGAGCTCTAAAATATCGTGACAGGGTGTGGTGAGCGGAAAAGTTTTAAAACCACTGATATAAACTTAACAAACGGAAGCTTTGTATTTAGAAACGAAAACTTCAAGGATGATTGCATGATGACTTACCCTCATCCAGTCACGAATCAATCAGCTTAAATTTTTTAAAAGAAATCCAACTCGCTAGGCCACCATCATCTGGCGGCAGTGACCGTTATGCTGCCCCCAGCACAGCACAGCTCCCACTGGATGATGGCACCGGACTCTAATTGAATAAACTATCATGAGCCAAAGCTGGACCAAAATTGACCGGGGCAAAATAAAAAAGGATATGTTTGCGCATGAAATGGAAAGTCCTAACCAAACACAGGTTTCTTTCGACGGACGACGTCTTTCCGACCCGGGCAGGCTGACTGGCTGGCGGGCAACTCTCGTCCCGGGTTCCGGGGTTTTCTTGCGACGATTTTTTTCCCTTTCAGATGCGCCTTCTTCTTCTAGAACAAGCGCTCAAAAACACCCACCCTCGAATCCTTTTCGAGCTAGGAGACAGAGAGCCAGCGACTGGCATGTCATAAATATGAACATGTTGTAAGATGATATATTTTTTTTCCTTCCCATATCTCCGGAACGCCCCCGGTCATTCGCCGCCACACGGAATGGGGGGAGGGTGAGCCAATTCGGAAAATATCACAATGTCTCTTCATCAAACCTCGTTCGTCTCGTCTCTTCAAACGACTCGACTTTCGTTGCCCCCCTCGAGTGCAGGAAAGGTCCCTCAGTGTTTGCATTGGGGCCCGAAATGCGCCTACAGAAGTGAAGTACGTACCTACAGCGGATATGAGGAAATCACCCACCTACACACACTTTAGACAGAAACCGGACCCGGCTAGACTACACATAGAAGGAAACGTGAAATCGTGCTCGGGATGTTCCTTCTATATCATATCCATCCACCAACCCTGGCCCACCCACCGCTCCATTAACCGGTCTTGGCGAAGTTAGGTCGCAGGTGGAATGGGGGGATGATACGTGCTTCGAGCACATTCACCTGCCTGCAATTCATATTTTTGTGAGTTAGAAATAGAAGAAAGAAATACGGTTTTTTTCTTCCTGTTCCTGTAATAGCATAAAATACGGTTTTTGGCATAATGCGCTCAGTTTGTTGAACAGATACAAAAAATAGCGAATGAAAACTCGCCCTCGGGCTAATGAGTGGTGCAGTTTTTGAAACTTCGTTAACCTCAAAAGCAGAGGAATTTTATTTTTACCATCAAGCAATTGCAATGACCGATGAAAGGAATTTGTGTTTTGGAATTACGAGAAAGTTTTTTTTTTAGATTTTGGAATTCATGCATCGCTGAGCAGAAAACATCTATGCTATCTATCCACGCTATCTTTTTCTTTCATTCTACTGTATCTCAAGCTTTTTATTCAACTTTTAGGTGATCTCCTATTCTACTCTGAATGAAATATCTTCAATAAGCCGAAAATTACAAGTTTGTTTGTTTGAAACCTTTAGGGCATTCATTTTCTAAACACATTGATTTTCTAGTTTTAGTTAGTTACATGTCATTTCCAACTGAAGTTATAGATTTACATAAACCGTTTCCTTCCTCAAAAATCTCAAAATTTTTTTTAAAAAAAAAAGGAAAGAGTTTGAAATGAGCTGTCACATTGTATTTGTGAGAACTTCATTTTTATGTTTCAAGCAAACTGTTAAAAAGTATAGTTCTGGAACTGTTTCCATGAATTTCCATTGCCTCCACTATGCATCATTGGGAGTTGATGAATGTGTTCACGTTTTGAATCCAATATGTACTTCCAATCCACTCAGCAAATGAAAAACTTTGTTTGTGCACCTTAAAATAAAAACTTTTTGATCCACATTTTCTTATTTGAGACCTGAATTGTCTTTTAAATCCACTTTATAGATCGAAGTGATGAAAACATGTTTCAGAAACTGATTCTACCAAATATTGACACAAAAAAACACATACGTCTATGTACAACTGATAACGATTGTCAACACATGAATCTTGCATGTTATTCGAACAAAAAAAAGAAAATATAATTAATTTTCCAATTCGTTTAAGCATTTTAAGAAACGTTTGAGTCATCCAGAAATTTTCCAAGTCAATTTTGAGTAAGTATTTAGAAAATGTTGTAATACACAAGTCTTCAAAATCTGAATTGTTTATTGGTGTCAGAAGTTTGAGAGATGATTATAACGGTTTTTTCTCTAGCAGCACTAGGTATTTAGATAAAACGGTAAATCTAAAAATAAAATAGGTGAAATTTATTTATATAATTTGTCAGTATTTCTGGCAAAACTGATGAAAATATTTGAAAGATTTGAAAACTAAAAATATTAAATCAATTGTCAATTTTCTCGATGACAACGAGTAATTCTTACAAGTTAAAACAAGTTAAAAAACCTTACAAGTTTTATTTTAGTTTTTATGTTTCGTTCAGCCGGATATTATTATTTCAAGGAATTTTAAAAGGAACTTTAGACCAAAACTGAATCAGTACAGAACACGTCGAAACGATTTTTGAAATCGTCAAAACGATTTTTGAACACGTCAAAACGAAAAGTTTAAAAATCATAAGCTCAAAACTAAACTGTAATGAAACCTTACATTTTTATGAAATGATTGTTAGATTTTTTTTAGACTGGAGTTAGTTCTTAGTTATATCTCTGATACTAACACTTAATTAAAACTCGGCTGAATTTGTTGGGCAAAAACTGACGAATTATTCAAATTTAGGACGCCTCCAAAAAAATCAAATAACAATGATATCACAAACGCTGTTTCATTGTGTCTTTGTTGAGCTATAATTTAGTTATTTTTGAAATAGGTACATAATTTGGAGTTATTTTTCATCATTTTCGAATAAAAGGGGAATTATTCTTGAAGTATTTTTGAATAGTTTTAATTAAAAACTAATTATTGAATAGATTAAAAAAAAATAATTTTTTTTTGTTATTTCTCGATTAAAGTTGAATCGGAGTAGGCGTGTGCTGAACCGTCAACACGCGTTTTTTTTCGGTTGTGAAAATTTTATCAACAATTTATTTAGAGTAAAAATCTATGAAATATCATTCTTCAAACAATCAAATTAAAATTAATTGTTTGTGGTGCGCAAGGGAGGCCGATTTTGATTTGATTCTGTGTTGATGTTGTGCTCCGAAATGTGATGATTTGTTTAAATGGGTGATACTAGCAAAAAATCTTCCTGTATTTTGAATACTACATTGTAAAACGAAGTGAAGTTAAAGTGTGATTCATCCAGCGATTCCCATTTTGGAATTCTTGTGTAATAAACATAAAATTAAATAAGGATAGGCACGGGTTATCCAGTGAAAAAATGTCTTTGTTTGATTTGGATCGAACTATGAGAATAAAAGGTGGAAATGTTTGCCCCCTAACAGTGTTGAAAAAATTCGAAAGGACACATTGAAAATGAAAACAAAATTTCTCCCACTCAAAATATCTTGTTGAAAACTTTTATCTTCCTTTTCTCAATGTACCTACTTTGATTTGACCGATGGTTCATTATCTTGTTTATTTTGTTATTTTCTTTGTCGATATCATTACCAATGAACGTGCACCGACAGAGTTCAACTATCACTGTCAAATTTGTTTTCCCTTTTTTGAAAGTTCATCTGTGCTTTTCTCAGTTCATTCGAGAAATCAGTGATAATTTTAATTTCGATTTTCAACTATCAATTTTTTCTTTGAAATTTTCGAAAATTCAACTTTGATGTGAAAAAATCGCTTCAGGAAATTGAAAACGAACGATGATCGCGTAACGAATGATCGGCCTCTCTTTAGGCCGAAATTAAAGTTAACGAAATTCATCAACCGGGTGTGCCCGAGTGGACAAAGTGATCCTGAAATCGGGTAGACTATCAGTAATTCGTGCAATCCAGATCGGTGGGTTTTTTGCAGCCACGTGAAGATCTTCGCTGAGAAATACCGTTGGTTCCAGTAACTGACCTCACCGTGTGAGACACATTAAACTTTGTTAACGAAGGCCTCAATTCAAAGCACATCCAACCGGCAGCAGTTCCTCTAACCCTTAAGGACTACAGCTGGGGAATCCTGAACTTTCAGTTACCAGGTATGACATTTACGACACCGGTCGTTTTAGGCGGCAATTCGATTTGGCAAAAAATATGCCACACGAGCCATCGCCCGCCAGGTTCAGCATTATTCATCGGATACAACACAACAGCAGAATCGGAATCCAGCAACATTATGATGGGCTTTGATCGTACCTCAGGCGAAGGAAATGAAATGATGAAATGATAACAAGCAAGTCTGAAGATTATGTTCCAATCATCAGCCCATTCTAAAATCCACATCCTAATCCGAATCTCAAGTCCGAATCTGAAGCGCAAGCTCAATATGTCCAGGTAGCAGATCGGGCGAAACAATTTTCTTCTGTTTGTTTAATGTTTGTCTAATAAAAAAACCCGATTGAGTTACATTCGTTTCATTCGAAGAGGTCACTTTGCAAACATTTTGTTGGTTTAGCTCAATAAAGTTTTACGTTTTACCAGTTTTACTTATGTTTTTTCTACAGCATATAACCAGAAAAATCTTTAAAAAAAATTGAAAAACCTAAGGCATTTGACTATTATTATTATTTATTGGAAAATCGGGAAAAAATTAACATGGACTTTGTTTAACATTAGTTATTTTCATTAAATATTTTGTTTAACTTAATTACCTTAGACAAAACTTGATTAAGAAGAAAAACAAATTCCTACTTTTACTACGATTTTTTAATTCGATCTGACCATTTACTGTTTCAAGTAAAGTAACTTATTTAAAACGCAATTGATGGCCCCAAGTTGTAAAATAATTCTGCAAGAAATTAAAAAAAAAATTATGATTATTTCTAGTACAAGGTAGCAGCATACTTCCATCGACATGAAACGAAGTAAGAAGTATCGTGTATACAGCTGACGTAACCTTGCTCCGAGATTTAGTATCTTTTCGTGAGCAACTTCCTTCCGGTTGCCATAAAATCGTTCTGAGCAACTTTCGCTTTCGAGTACCATCAGAACTCGTTACAGCCTAACATAAATAAAGGAAAAAATCTACGGAACAAAAAAAATACGTTTACGAATATGATTGAAAAAAAAAAGGATTCACCTGCTGACTGTTTGTTGTCCTGATCCTGAGACAAGTTCTGTGTTGGCACGCTAAATGGCACCGTAATTGTTGCTGCTACCTGGTGCAACTGCAAAATGCTTGGGTTGTCCTTTAAATCTGCCATACGGGTTTGAAAAACATAACACTATTTTTGTTTGACCTCGTAGTCTGAGTTGTAAGAAAATATCAGACAGGTGACATTTCCAAAAATGATTTTTTCCTTCTATCACTTTCACTTGGATCACTATGACAATGATAAAGTCAAGTGTTCATTTTCAGTGAGGGCAATTAACGAATGAGTGTGGAAGGAACCGAAAAAATATATTGTCGAACGTTGCGGGATGTGGATTTCATGAACGCACTCTTTGTTTATTTATCATGAGCTGCGAAAAATATCTGGGTGACTGAGATGTTTTCTCAATGTCTACTGATGTCAGATAAATGATAGGCGAAATTTTCAAGACTGCCCCCTAATGCCGTTTTTAACCTTATACTTTAAAATAGGTGAGTTCGTTTCTTTTTATTTTCATTTTCAATGTCCCTAAACCATAAAGTTTCATAAAGTTAAAAGTGTTAAGTGAAATGCTTTATAATTTTTTTTATAACTCTTGGAATGGGTTGATAATGAATTTAAAACTACCTAGAAGTGCATTTTCTAACATCGCTGTTGTGAGGTCTTTCTTTTAATTAATTTTCTTCCCCATGGTTGTCAGAGATTGCTACGACCAGTGATGTCAACCTTCCAGATTTTGTCCGAATCTTCTAGACTTTTTGGACTTTCGCCAGACATTTTTTTAGGTTTTCAGACTCTCAGACTTTTTACATTTCTCTCAGACAATTCCAGACTTTTGACGTACTAAACGTGAATTGTTCTGCAAAAAAAGTCAAAATGTGCATTGTTAAATGTCTGAAAATCAGCAAAATTCGTTATTGAAAACTGCCCATTCTTTAACTAAAATCCATGGCATTCATATTGGCTATTTGCAGCAAAACTTTTTGACATGCAGCGCCAACTGATTTTCACTTACGGTACTAACAAAAGGGTGATGATAGCAGATTTCTTGCATGGCAGTGAATACAAATTGCTTTTTAAATTAAGTTTTTTGCCGAACCCGTTTGATTTCGAGAAATGAAAATGGCTACATCGAGTTAGAAAATCTTCAATTTAGTGGTTCAGATGATTTTAGCTTTAAAAAAATAATATTCAACATGAACAAAATCAATGTTGATTTTTTTGCGATCAACAACAGGCTTCCCTGTTAGAAATTATTTTAATAAATTTGCAAAACTTTGTTGGTGATCCTATACGACGTTTTCAAGCAAAATGGATCCAGTTTTGGAAGAAAAATCAGGTGCAGGACATGTAAGTTAAATATATGTTTGGTCTTTTTACCGGGATTGATTCGGTTATTTGAGACCCTATCATATAAATGGTTTTCAACAATTTTTTTATTGTTCCGAAAAGTAGTTTATTGGAATAACGTGTATCAACAAATTTGAATAAAATATAAGGTAGATGGTGCATTCTCAACGATGTCAACTTTGAGCACTTGCTTTCAATTCCTTGGATCAGTTGGACTTTGGAAGAGCTGACTAATTTTCGGTTTCCTGCAATCTGCGATAAGCAATCAAAAATTTATTTATTTATTTATTTTAATATTATTTTTTTAAAGTCCGGTCCTTACCTGCACCTGCAGCCTTAGGTAACCCGGATTATATAGCAAAAGCCCGGATTTTGCCTGGGTTTATTCTCATTCTCAAATCAAACTTAAAAAATAATTGTGTTGAAATTTTTTTTTGTATTTATGCGTCGAAAAAGATATTTTTTGAACAAATTTCTTTTAAAAAAAAAATTATGAATTTTTTTAAAGCTGTAAATACCATTCGAAATCTGCTGATAAATTTTAATGAAAAGAAGGTTTTTTTTTTATTTTTGATGAGTAATTCCTAGGTTTTGACCAAATTAGTCCGGATATTGCCCGGATTTTGGTCAACAATTATGAAATCAAATACTAGGATTTTGCCTGGTTTTTTAGATAAAATACCTCGGATTTGTCACGCCAGGAAACGTGCTGAAAAAATCTGGCAACCTCATTATACACTTCTGGATTTTTTTCGAGTTATTTTAAATAATTTTGGAACAAACTTAGACATTTTTTTTTTGAAACATTTTTGTGTGATTTCAATATATTTTTTGATGAATTTTGAATAACTTTTAAAAATGTTCAATTTTTTCAAAATTATTTTTAAGTCATTTTTTAATCTATTTTGTTCCAGACAAGGTAGGCGTTAACCTGATGGCACGTATTTTTTTCGTTCCAGAGAAAATCATCAATAAATTAATATTTTAAATAGGAACTTGAAATCCGTAACTTCGTACCTTATTAGACAAATAAGTTATTAGGTGTTTTATGGCAGCATGTCTTTTGGCATTGAAAAATAATAAATTCAGCAGACATGACTTTCCGGTTCAAAATTTCAAGTCAAGCCAACTGACTCAGCGAAATGTTGTTGGAGTTGCACTATTTGTGCACGATATTTTTCCCGTTTTTTTTCAGGAAAATGCTTCTGGAAATTATAAAAAAAAAACTGGGGCTCACTACACAAAGAGTTTCAAGTTGAACTGTAAACAACAACATACAACAGAAATCAGCTATTTGAACATCGTCCGGAATTAGCAGGTTGCATCGAAATCGTGCTTAGACATAATGGCATGACACCCTATAATTCCGCAGGCTGTTTATAAATTATTCCCAATTGAGTTTTTTCTGCGGTCGATCTGAGTGTCAATATCAATGTAATTTATTTTTAATTATCAGAGGCATTTGTAAAACAATAACCATGATATGATACATTCAAGAGCCGCAAGATGATATTTAATTGTTCCAGTGAAGTCTAGTGAAATTCAGCATCGGCAAATGCGCCCAAACTTCTGTTCTGTTTCGAGAGGAACGACACTTTCGAACTAAACCCGAGTGACGCCGTTCATACTTTACAAAGTCACCAATTGGCTTTAAATTCACTTTCGCCCTTTTTGTTTTATCATTACCAAACCAAACAGGCGAAACAGGCAATCAAACACAAGTAGCAGCATGGCTCCACACAAAACAGCAGCGAAAGCTCAAGAAGATGAAGATGAGAGAGTCACCCGAATATAATAATGTGTAAGTCTTGGTTGGGGATGAAACAACGCAAAAAAAAACCCGCCGCTGGAAAGTCGCGGGAGAATCATTAAAACTTGTCTAAGTATATATTGCACCTATAAACAATAGAAAACTTGAAAAGCGACAGCAGCGGCATCATCAGAAGCAAAAGTGCCTCGCCACGCCACAGACTTTGGGGCCACCGACAGAGAGCCTTTTGGTGAAGACGAAGAAAACACACAGAAGAAAAAGCGTCGTCGTCGCTCAAGACTTTGGAACGCCGCCGCCGCCGCCACCGCGCGATTCTTTAAAACAGAAGGGGGCCAAAGTTCCCATGAATTGAAGACACACGGGGCGACGACGTCTTCTCGAAGGCTTTTTTCTTCTAATTTTTTGGCGGAGTTGGGGTGCCAACTGAAGCATAAAGCATAACACTTCCTTCTCGTCGAAGACGGGAAGAAGAAGTGCCCTCTGGCAGAAGTGTGTGCGTGTAAGTGTGAGGGTGTGGGAGTGTGTGTGTTTCTGCTGTCTGTATATGGCCTAAGTGTTTTCTTCTTGTTCATTTATCTTGGCTAATGCTAATGAAACTGTACGCGTGGGAAAAAGTTGGCCCGAGTTATTTGCTTCGAGGAGAGATGATACTCCACCATCATCAGTCCTCGAAATGGAGAAGCTCCAACTTTGGATTAGCAAATTATATTAGAGTGAGCCAGTTTTGAGCGTCGGGTTTTCAAAATCCGGCTTTCGATGTCCATATTGATTTGGGCTAGATACTATAATTAGAAATTATTGAGCTTCAAGCAAATCAGAATCTCAACGCACAACCTTAATTGTAGAACGATGCTAACAATTGTTCAATGAGGCAAAGTTGATGAAACATAATCAAGAAGTAGTGCTCCATTTACAGAAAACTCGAAAGTGTTTCTTCTCCAGGAAGGATTAAGCTAAACAAACTTACCTTTTAACAAATCAAATGGGCATTACCAGGATACTCATTCGGAAAATCCGGCTTAGCCAGGGCTTTAACAGTTCGGTCACGAACTTCCAAAAACACAAGCACCCTGAAATGGTCTTATCCTTAGGACAATTCCAAGTATTCTTGTACCACTCTAATCCCCTTGATAACTGGTTGCTCGACTTGTTTCGCTAAGAGCAGGGGAATTCCATATTTACGATTTTGCCCTCGGTGCGTGTTTATACCTTCTTTTTTTCGCTACTTTCTCAGGTTATCCAAGAAAGGTAGATATTCTCGTGTCATGATGGAACAGCCGCGCCCTTTCGAGGAGATCTGCCACCATATTCAGCAGCCAGCAGCCGGGCCGGGGAAAAGAAAAATCTTTTGGAGAAGAATCGTTTTGAAGTTCGTTTACAACCTGTGCACACACATAGCCGAAACATTTGAGCCAAATAGTCCCCCAACCCCAGTGACCCCCCTTTAATCCGAACCCATCAACATCAACAACAAACGGCAGCGGGTGGCGTTGCGTTCCCGGGGCGAAAGTTGTGTAAACTTTTACAAGTGAAATCTCTTCTATATTGATCTAATTATGACTTTCTTAAATTTCCCAACAGCTGTTGGAAATCTTCTACTTCGCTCATAACGCCGATTCTGATGCTGATGCTGATGCATAACATCAGACAGACGAAAGGTGAAAGTTTTTAGGATGTGTTGCACCTAATTCAATTTGGGTGGTTGGTTTGAAAGATGTGCGATGTTGCTCTCCACGAAAAGAAAATGTGTACGATGATAATCATGCTTGTTAATTGATGATGAGATGGTTTCGGGAGAAGCTAAACTTTTTGAACGTTCATAACACCCAAACAAGCGAACTGTAAATTCATTTTTATTGAAAGCGAGTTGAAAGATCTTTAACTTATATATTAGGTTATCAAAATTAGCAGAAACGATCAACCCGGTCATGCTTGAGTTTCCAAAAAGTTTATAATTTTTTTTGGATTTATAGCAGATTTCTGAAACGATTTTTGTAATCTAAATACACGCTATTTTTCCAAACAGACTTAACCAAACATGACAGATTACAGTGATAACAGTTCTGATTAGAAAATTCCAGAACATTCAAAATATTCAAAGATTGAAACTTAACGGCTTTAAATGTTCCAACTTTTTATTGAAAAGCAGTTTCAAATTTTGAATATACAGAAAAGGAAAAAAAATGATTAAGCAATGATAACTTCATGCAATCAATTAATTTTTTCATACCCTCTTCTGGTACCTGATACCTGAAGGTGATGGGATGGGACTTTAATTCAAGGAAAGAAACAGTTATTAAGGGTTGTTTTTCTTCTAGATCGGATGATTTTCCTTATTCTAGGGAAATGTTGTTTATTAAGTATTCATGCGTTTGTTTGGAATGCTAGACGCGAAGAGCTTACCAGTCTGCTTTGATTGCCGAAAATGATTAAAAATTTAATGTGCAAAGTTTTTGGGGTTATAAATTTTTTCCGGAGGATTTAGCCGTGATTTTGGGAGAATAATGAAGATCATACGATGATGGATTTGTGCTGCTGTGACTATTCCGATCAATTTAAATTGTGTCGTTAGGAGAACAACAGAAGGTTTGAGTATTGGAGACACGCAAAGATAAGTATCCCTCAGAATTTTTCAATTATCAGATTTACAATTTCATTTTTTTTTGTACCAATGGTTAGTGTTTAGATTTTTTTTTTGGAGTGATTCGTAATTATGACTACTTTACGGGTTCTGTGACTGTTATGAATTTTTCTTATCAAAACTCAAATTGTCCTTATTGATTCGACAAAATCTTTTGAAAAAGTAATTTTCAAAAGATTTCGTGGCTATACTAATTAGGTTTTTCTGTTTCTTCAAAGTTTCTTTTGAAGAGCGAGCAAAGGTGGTATAGGGTAAGTGAGCCCTATTTTTGCATGGTCCTTTTCTTGGCCTGCCAACATGTCTTTTCGTGTTTTTCAGGTCCAAATTGAGCTAGAAAATTTTGAATATATTTTCATTGCGAAGAGAATAATTTGTTTCAAATCTGTGCATACCGAATTTTTGGATTGTTTGTACTTTATTAAAGTAGTTAATTTTTTTCGATCTGCATCCGAGGCAATTATGTTGGAAATCACCGTATGAAAATCAGATGAACTCACCTTTCTAGTGCAACACATGCGATTTCAAACGCGGACAATCATTTGAAAAATTTTCAATAAATACTCATGCCTACAGTTAAACTCGGCAAAAAATCAAAAAAATACTAGAAAGACTAAAGAGTGAATATTTCTTTAGGTTTTGAATAAAAATTTAAAGCTAATTTTGTTCCTTTTCTTGACATGCAACTTCAATCGAAATACACCACCAGTGTTGGAAGCTGGAAAAAATACATGTTCATTAAAGATTTAGTAGGTTTAGTAGAATTAGAGTATTTTTGGGCTGATGTTTTCCCTAAAACTTCATTTAAAACTACGCACAAATGTTTTCATACTAATTGGGTTTTATGATAAGACTGTTTCTATCTACTAAAGCTTCGAAATAAGTTGGAAAACATAAGTGATTCGACTAACTAAAAGTCTTATCCAAGCATTGAAAATGCAAAAATCGCTATTTGGGAACCATGAATCGAAAGTACATTGGTATGCGTGCGAACAGCATTTGCATTGCAGTCTGCCGAACAAATGCCACGTGGTCTCCTACAGAACACATGGGTTCAAAATATAAAAAAACTAAGTGAAATTAAGCAACTCACAAGACTTAAGATGTTTTTCTTATCTAAAAACTGTTAGATCACTGGCAATTTATGACTTTAGTATATAAAATACATAATTAATTGAGTTTTGGAATCGTTTTCTATTGGTTGGGAACCATATATTCAAATTTGATTTTTTGGATTTTTGTTATAATTTTTTTTCTTGGAAACAGAAGTTGGAAGTCCAGGAAAATATCTTTTTATTTTCAATTATTCCTTAAAATATTAGATGTGAGTGGAATTAAAAAAATGTTTTAGCAAGGTTTACTTTCTAATATCTATTTGGCGTGTCAAACCACTGCGCAACGCCCCGGGCATTCGAGATGGCTCTTGCTAGAAGCTCATAATCTCAGCTAACAAATTCAAAAGGGCTAAATTTTAAAATACCATTCAAGGATTTTTTCAATTTCTTACTTTATGAAGCCAAACTCCACAGTATGAAGATAGTTGTTTGGTAGTGAAAATAACCCTTTGTGTCGCAATCGCAAGTCACCTAGGGTAGTTTATTATCAATTTATGGTCTATAAAAATTCAAAAGGAATAATTTAAACAATGATTTATAAAGGACAACACATCATGATGCACAGAACCATAGAAATGTAGTAAATGAATCTATCGTTACGCTAAGCATTCCTGAATTTGTCCAGTTAGCATTCAAATCAGGGAATTCTCAAAAAAAAAAAATCGATGAGAAAAATTCAAAATAAGATATTTTAATTCAACGTTACAATACCACTTTCACATCAACCACGTTCAAGTCATTTTTTTTTTTTTAAATAATTCGTTTATTTGACTCGGCTCAAACCTTTCAGTATTACTCCCATTCAAGTCGTACTTGTTTTTTTGCGAAGTCTCAAAAAACTTCGCAAAAATGATGAACTATGAAATCTCTTTAAAAAATTTCGAGAAATGTGAATCAATCGGGGCCAGATACGGATATTTTACCTCAATATTCTGGCAGCTGGACCACATCAACTTTTTTTTTAAACTCTACGTTGAAAATCTGGGCAAGTCTAGATAAGCCCATGCCATCTGAAATACTTTTCCAAGATTGATTGGCTTTATTCAGATTTTATCAGTCCTTCATCATGCGCGGATCTACGGGGGAGGGTGATGGGAGTGATCACCCCCCCCCCCCCCCCCCATGCGGAAAAAAATCATAAGTAAAATGGTCATTATTTTTTTCAACTCAATTTAGATGAAATATAATATTTTCATGTGTCAAAGTATCTTAACATTGACTTTATCATTTTTACACGTGCATAAGAGTTCAGTAGCTGCTTAACAAAATGCTTGTATTGGGTATAAACAGTATTCTTAATTGTTTGGCGCGTGATTCAAAGAAAGTGTTGAGATGGAAAACTAAAAGGGTTTCAAACAAATTGAGGGTTAAGGAAGTTGGATGAGGTTTCCAAAAAAAAAAAAATTCGAGGTTGTGGTTCCATATTACCTAAATCAAAATTGTTTTTCTTTTTTTATATTTCTTGATTATTGATTTTCAGTAAGAATCATCTTTAGGAAATAGTTATGAAAAGATGTTTGGAAATCCTGATTCAAATTTGATTTTGCATTTCATTTAAAACTTGAGTCATGATTTCAAAAACTCATGTGCATTTTCATTTTTTAAGAAAATAATAATATTGAATATAAGTTTTAAAAAAACTAGGAATCATCAGGAGTTTTTGTTTCATTTTTTGATTCGAGGTTCTATAACTTAATTTGTATAAAAAATTCAAATATAACAAAGCTTCGAGATTTCAATCCAGTATTAGAAAATCAGAATTAGGTTCATCATTCAAAATTTGTATTTAAATTCAGATTCAATAATCGGATTCAGAATAAATAATTGAATTACTGAGCTCAGATCGAATCCTCAAATATCAAAATTTGAATTTATGATTGAAGGCTACGAAACAAATTTTAGTTCTTGGTACATTTTTTTAATAAACGTTAAAAAACGCAATTAACTGTATTTAAAATTCCGATCTGGAATTAGGATTTATAATTCAAATATTGAATTTATGGTTCAAAATTCAGATGCAGAATCAACATTCTAAATTAAGATTCATATTCAGGTTGTAAATATTTTTTCAAATCAATATAAAAATATCAAGAAAGTTTTTAGTTGAGGTTGAAAATCGCAGAACATCGCAAACTTGTTGATTCAATTTTACAATTCAATTTTTTAAATCAATGTCAAAATTTAGCTGAAAATTTCAAATTTAAAGTAGATAGATTTCAAGTTTATTTTACAATTTTCGATTAATGCAAAATCAATCCATCCACATGATTTAACTCATGGAGTTCTTTTTTTATTAATAAAATATTGACTGATAAAGAGACTTGTTATATTAAGTAAAAATTCTGCAAGAAATTTCATATTTCCTTATGTATTGTATATTATTCTCAGTCTTCTCAAAAACCGAATTTCAAATTAAAATTTTAGATTTCGATCAAACTAGCAACAAAATTTTAATATCTTATTTTATCTTTGAAAGTTTGATTCATTTTTATCGATGTTTATTCCTTTTAAGAAATTAAAGGTTTTCTTAAAATAAACTTAATCGATGCTCAAAATCTATCAGACAAATTTCAAATATTTTAACCATTTCTAAAAATGAGATTTATCATTGTTACTGAGGCTAATTAAAATTTAATATAATGAATAGTAAACTATATTTTATTTGTCTAGATATTTGCTTATGTGTGTTTTTAATTTTTATTTGTTTTAGATCGTCTTTAAATTGATATTCAGGATATTCAGGTGAAAAATATGTAAAATTATTGAATAAACACACTGACGGGTTTCGATAAGTAATGAAGCAGCAAGCGGTTTAAAATTGGAATTTTTCAATTTCTATAGTTTCAAAATTATAAAGACGTAGTTTTAACCATAAAACCAAAGAAACTCATTTGACTAAATTGAAATCATATCAACAGATTCATTTTTGACTGAAAATAAATAATGTACGATTTTCAAAACTGAATTGCTCATGGATTTCTAATCTGATATAAATAAATAAATGGTCATTCCATATCCCCAACTTCATGTCATTCAACTTCATACCAGGGAAAAAAAATATTTGTCTGCGCTAGTCACAAACAGATGTACAGAATTCTTTGAACAATCTTTTTTTTCAAATTGTCTTCAACATTATTTACATGCTGCTGAATCCTCTTCATCTTTATCATTAACATTTTCCTGTTACAGTTTTTATGTTTCCCACACACTAAAAAAATGTTGGCCGAATTTTTTGAAAATTTACTAAACCACCCCCCCTAAAGACAATTTCTAGATCCGCGCCTGTCCTTCATAGGTAACTAACTGTATACATATTGGAAATTTTTTTTGAAGTGTTCAGTTTAAAAAGTTCTCTTACATAATACGTTAGTTAAGATTTCATCAAAGGGATTTAATGTTCATAAAAAAAGAGAAAGTTCAAACCACTCGCGGAAATAATTCGTTTCTGAATCGGTCCCCCTGATGAAGGTTTGGTTGTCATTCATGAACCAATGATTCTTGTTCATACACAAATATTCTGAAACAACCTGAGGTGTTTATAATCATTACTTTGTTTAAATGAGTTAAAAGTTTAAAATTTTAAAAATTAAAAAAAACTGCGGAAATTTTTTACTTCCGACTTTTTGAAATGGAAGCTTATTTTGTGCTTCCCTTTTAACCAAATTTCATCAAAAGCCTTTTTAGTTGTATGAGTGAAGCCCGGTGTTTCATCGTCGCCTAGAACTTTACGCTCAGCTGACGTCATTCTGTCAGTGGCCTTAAATTAAGAATAACTTACGATTCTGTTAACTGTCAATTGAGCATTGTTGGTAAAGATCTATTGCACATTGGTGGTGGCCAAGAACCGGATCATCGAAACGGCAAACAATTGGTACAGCGAAATGAAAGTTCCATATAGAAAGCATATTTTTGTTGAACTCTAAACAAGTTAGCAAGTAAATTCTTTAAAGAATATTCTATGGTGCACTCAACAGGAAGGTTGAAATGTTGAAAAAAGTGTACACCATGCCTTAGGTGCCAAGGTCGGGTACATTTACCCTATCCAAAGAATTGATGGTGCACAAAAATTCAAAACATTCATTTATTAGAAACGTCACATACAGATGAAGTACTAATTTCAAAAAAGAATATTAACCAAATACAGCACTAATGTCAATTCATAAGATGAATAATTATATACAGCAATGTTTTGGATTTCTGTGCAGAAAAACCTCAGTTCCATCCACAGAAGGTTGAAATCCCAAGGGCCATACTCAAGAAGCCCAATTAGTTTTAGCATATGTGCTCCCAACGAAAATATTTCGAACATTTTATAATCACAGAAACGTATGTTACTGTTGATCACGTTTCTTCCTCCCTTGATTCCAGTTGTCTCTGCGTCCAATACTGCACAGTGGGCCCGGCCCAGTTAAGATGAGTAGTAAATGTACTTTCACTACTCACTGGAATGCTGACAAGATCTGGCTGTGTATGTATCATAAGCAAAGCATAAGCATACAAATTTGGGGCACTCTATTATTGAGGTTAATTTTTTGTACATCAATTCAGTCAACCTTAAACTGAAGTATTATTTCTTGATTGTTTATGCCCTTTTTACAGCTACTCTTTTTTTTTCAATAAGACAAGAGGTTTAGTTTTTTCTGTAAAAAGTTGTAATTATTTCGAAATTAAACATAAAATTCGAAAACCAATGAAAAAAAAGTAAAAATTGTCTGGTTTTACTTGCTTAAGTTGTAGATAATGTCATGGATTTTTTTCCCAAATTCAACTGTTGTCAACCTAAAGGGTCGGTGTCACAACTAGAAACAGGGTGTGATCCTAGTCCGAATGGAACCCTGTCAAGAAGAGAACCAGCTCTTGGTTTTTTTTAATTTATTTATTTTAAATGAAGTCCAGAGATCAGTGTCAATGATTATCTTCAAAAAATAAATAAAACCACCCCGAGGATATTTGTTTATAGAACCTAATTAACGCTTCTTGTGTATCTTATATTCCACAGTTATTTGATGAGACTTCCAAAAGTCGAAGACAGAGTCAGAGACAGATAGCTCCCGGTCTCGTAATCCGTTACGTTGGTCAACATCCGGTTCGCCGCCAAAATAAACCAACTCATAGTCCGATCGGGGGTCAAACTTCCCGAATTGACGGATTTATTGGCGCTAATCGGCTGGCAAGTCCAAACACCGCAGGCAGGTTAAATACCCACCCTTCGGATTGGGTTTGCTCTTGTGTATCGGAACGATTTCTGGTTCGGTTTCGTCCGAAAACCAACAAATCCCATCATTGTGTTTTGTGATGCTGCCACGGGGTATGAAAATAGGAACAAAAACAGCAACAACAACACCACAAACAGAAGCTCCATTTGAGCGGGATCACGGAAAACACGGATGACGAAGAAGAAAACATACGCTCCATTGTTCAGCAGTTTTCCGCCATCGCACTCACAAAAGGGCCTGCCTTACTTACAAACGTATGGATGGAAGAAAGATCTATCTCTCTCGTATCGGGGTGGCTGGCGTTATCAAAGAGCATGAAAAAAGATGCTACTGATCTGCTTGCGATGATACCGAAGACAGTCAGACAGACGGATGCTGCTGCGTGTTTTGTGGAGCTCTTGAGTGTGGCTCCCCTGACTCTGTGTGTGCATCATTGGTCGTCAAACGAAAGTCAGAGCTGAGAAAAGAAAGAAGAAAAAAGATCTTCAACGGTAGCAAGCAAGACAAGGGTGTTTCAATCCAATCACCTCAATAGGTTAGTAGCATCGGTTTCTTCTGCTTTTTGTTTTGTATTTTCCTTCCGACCGATAGGGAAAACTTGAAGAGAGAGAAAAAAAACTACGTGCCATACACCCACCAGCGCCGTAGCCCCAAAGCGAATGGAAAACTCTTTTGGCCTCAAACGCATAAGAAACCTATCTGAAAACAACGAAGATGAAGACAGCAGAAACATAAGAGATGCTTATTGGGAATGAATCCTATTGTGTGTTGTTATGTCTCATTATAGAAACGGTACACAATCGATTTCCCGGAAAAACTTTCCAAAAGGGGTTTCCCTTAGCTTCTTGTGAGTGGTTTTTTTTCTGTTTTATTTGTTGTGCTTCCCCATTCGGATTCGATATGGATCAGAGGTTCCCATAGTGATATTTGTATAACGCGTTTTGGAGTTTGGCGGAAAAAAAACAACCTCGTTTAGTCGGATGTTTCAACAAAAGTATCACTGAATGCTCTCTATGAAAAGTTTTCACATGGCTATGGAAAAAAGTGGAGGAGATATCCTACCGGTATCAAATTTTAATTGATCTAACCCAAGCAGTTTAATAAACGGCTTCAAAAAAAGTCTTCAAAAATCATTTAGGTAATGGAAATCTTGATTTGAAAATCGGTTTCTTGAATATTCAATGCACGGATTATCGAGTGGCAGATAATTGATGCCACAGAAAATCTACAGTATTTCACCAGAAACCATATGATAAAATTCTAAGAAAAATGTTAACCCTCAGATACTTCTATATCAAAATGTTTGGCAATCATCAAAAAATAATTACTGAAATGTGAGAACCAAGAAGAATCCACGTTACATAAAATTTCGAGAAAGAATAACCTAAATGGATTAAACTCCTATCAAGAACAAAAAAAGTAACACCAAATAAACATGAAAGTTATGTGGACAGTAGAAATCTAACATTTTGATCACAAAAATCCGAAAAGGATCATGAAAATTGGATTTTAAAATAGTAATCTAACTTATCTTTTATTTCAATACAAGCCAAGTCAATAATATCAAATTTATTGAGCTATCGCTGATAACAAAATTTTGTAAATAGTTCCAGTTTTGAAATTTAAAAATAACTTGCCAAAAAGGTACAATACCCAATAAAATTTATAGCCAAAATACGAGTAACAATAACGAAATTGTTCATTTGGTTCAATTTTAAGCAAATTGCATGATATGCATGTCAAAATTGACAAACATAAACATGATAACGTTCCAAAATATACAAAATTTTCAAAATGACGACATTTACAAATTTATCTAAATTAACAAGAAATAAAAAAATTCCAAGAATTGTCAAATATAAAAAAGTTGAATAGATTGGCAAAATTATTCAAACTAGAAAATTGACAAAATTGGCATAATTATGACAAAGTTGACAAAAAAGACAAGAATGACAATATTTTCAGATAAAAAAAAACTGGTTAAAGTCAACAAAATTAAAATATTACCAAATAAGGCAACATAAAAAGAATTAAAAATGGACAAAATTGATAAAATTGACAAAATTGACAAAATTGACAAAACTGACAAAATTGACAAAATTGACAAAATTGACAAAATTAACAAAATTGACAAAATTGACAAAATTGACAAAATTGACAAAATTGACAAAATTGACAAAATTGACAAAATTGACAAAATTGACAAAGTTGACAAAATTGACAAAATTGACAAAATTGACAAAATTGACAAAATTGACAAAATTGACAAAATTGACAAAATTGACAAAATTGACAAAATTAACAAAATTGACAAAATTGACAAAATTGACAAAATTGACAAAATTGACAAAATTGACAAAATTGACAAAATTGACAAAATTGACAAAATTGACAAAATTGACAAAATTGACAAAATTGACAAAATTGACAAAATTGACAAAATTGACAAAATTGACAAAATTGACAAAATTGACAAAATTGACAAAATTGACAAAATTGACAAAATTGACAAAATTGACAAAATTGACAAAATTAACAAAATTGACAAAATTGACAAAATTGACAAAATTGACAAAATTGACAAAATTAACAAAATTGACAAAATTGACAAAATTGACAAAATTGACAAAATTGACAAAATTGACAAAATTGACAAATTGACAAAATTGACAAAATTGACAAAATTGACAAAATTGACAAAATTGACAAAATTGACAAAATTGACAAAATTAACAAAATTGACAAAATTGACAAAATTGACAAATTGACAAAATTGACAAAATTGACAAAATTGACAAAATTGACAAAATTGACAAAATTGACAAAATTGACAACATTGACAAAATTGACAAAATTGACAAAATTGACAAAATTGACAAAATTGACAAAATTGACAAAATTGACAAAATTGACAAAATTGACAAAATTGACCAAAATTGACAAATTGACAAAATTGACAAAATTGACAAAATTGACAAAATTGACAAAATTGACAAAATTGACAAAATTGACAAAATTGACAAAATTGACAAAATTGACAAAATTGACAAAATTGACAAAATTGACAAAATTGACAAAATTGACAAAATTGACAAAATTGACAAAATTGACAAATTGACAAAATTGACAAAATTGACAAAATTGACAAAATTGACAAAATTGACAAAATTGACAAAATTGACAAAATTGACAAAATTGACAAAATTGACAAAATTGACAAAAATTGACAAAATTGACAAAATTGACAAAATTGACAAAATTGATCAAATTGACAAAATTGACAAAATTGACAAAATTGACAAAATTGACAAAATTGACAAAATTGACAAAATTGACAAAATTGACAAAATTGACAAAATTGACAAAATTGACAAAATTGACAAAATTGACAAAATTGACAAAATTGACAAAATTGACAAAATTGACAAAATTGACAAAATTGACAAAATTGACAAAATTGACAAATTGACAAAATTGACAAAATTGACAAAATTGACAAATTGACAAAATTGACAAAATTGACAAAATTGACAAAATTGACAAATTGACAAAATTGACAAAATTGACAAAATTGACAAAATTGACAAAATTGACAAAATTGACAAAATTGACAAAATTGACAAAATTGACAAAATTGACAAAATTGACAAAATTGACAAAATTGACAAAATTGACAAACATTGACAAAATTGACAAAATTGACAAATTGACAAAATTGATAAAATTGACAAAATTGATAAAATTGACAAATTGACAAATTGACAAAATTGACAAAATTGACAAAATTGACAAAATTGACAAAATTGACAAAATTGACAAAATTGACAAAATTGACAAAATTGACAAAATTGACAAAATCGACAAAATTGACAAAATTGACAAAATTGACAAAATTGACAAAATTGACAAAATTGACGAAATTGACAAAATTGACAAAATTGACAAAAATTGACAAAATTGACAAAATTGACAAAGTTGACAAAATTGACAAAATGACAAAATTGACAAAATTGACAAATTGACAAAATTGACAAAATTGACAAAATTGACAAAATTGACAAAATTGACAAATTGACAAAATTGACAAAATTGACAAAATTGACAAAATTGACAAAATTGACAAAAATGACAAAAATGACAAAATTGACAAAATTGACAAAATTGACAAAATTGACAAATTGACAAATTGACAAAATTGACAAAATTGACAAAATTGACAAAATTGACAAAATTGACAAAATTGACAAATTGACAAAAATTGACAAAATTGACAAAATTGACAAAATTGACAAAATTGACAAAATTGACAAAATTGACAAAATTGACAAAATTGACAAAATTGACAAAATTGACAAAATTGACAAAATTGACAAAATTGACAAAATTGACAAAATTGATCAAATTGACAAAATTGACAAAATTGACAAAATTGACAAAATTGACAAAATTGACAAAATTGACAAAATTCACAAAATTGACAAAATTCACAAAATTCACAAAATTGACAAAATTGACAAAATTGACAAAATGACAAAATTGACAAAATTGACAAAATTGACAAAATTGACAAAATTGACAAAATTGACAAAATTGACAAAATTGACAAAATTGACAAAATTGACAAAATTGACAAAATTGACAAAATGACAAATTGACAAAATTGACAAAATTGACAAAATTGACAAAATTGACAAAATTGACAAAATTGACAAAATTGACAAAATTGACAAAATTGACAAAATTGACAAAATTGACAAAATTGACAAAATTGACAAAATTGACAAAATTGACAAAATTGACAAAATTGACAAAATTGACAAAATTGACAAAATTAACAAAATTGACAAAATTGACAAAATTGACAAAAATTGACAAAATTGACAAATTGACAAAATTGACAAAATTGACAAAATTGACAAAAATTGACAAAATTGACAAATTGACAAAATTGACAAAATTGACAAAATTGACAAAATTGACAAAATTGACAAAATTGACAAAATTGACAAAATTGACAAAATTGACAAAATTGACAAAATTGACAAAATTGACAAAATTGACAAAATTGATAAAATTGACAAATTTGACAAAATTGACAAATCTGATAAAATTGACAAAATTGACAAAATTGACAAAATTGACAAAATTGACAAAATTGACAAAATTGACAAAATTGACAAAATTGACAAAATTGACAAAATTGACAAAATTGACCAAAATTGACAAAATTGACAAATTGACAAAATTGACAAAATCGACAAAATTGACAAAATTGACAAAATTGACAAAATTGACAAAATTGACAACAATTGACAAAATTGACAAAATTGACAAAATTGACAAAATTGACAAAATTGACAAAATTGACAAAATGACAAAATTGACAAATTGACAAAATTGACAAAATTGACAAAATTGACAAATTGACAAAATTGACAAAATTGACAAAATTGACAAAATTGACAAATTGACAAAATTGACAAAATTGACAAAATTGACAAAATTGACAAAATTGACAAAATTGACAAAATTGACAAAATTGACAAAATTGACAAAATTGACAAAATTGACAAAATTGACAAAATTGACAAAATTGACAAAATTGACAAAAATTGACAAAATTGACAAAATTGACAAAATTGACAAAATTGACAAAATTGACAAAATTGACAAAATTGACAAAATTGACAAAATTGACAAAATTGACAAAATTGACAAAATTGACAAAATTGACAAAATTGACAAATTGACAAAATTGACAAAATTGACAAAATAGACAAAATTGACAAAATTGATAAAATTGACAAAATTGACAAAATTGACAAAATTGACAAAATTGACAAAATTGACAAAATTGACAAAATTGACAAAATTGACAAATTGACAAAATTGACAAAATTGACAAAATTGACAAAATTGACAAAATTGACAAAATTGACAAAATTGACAAAATTGACAAAATTGACAAAATTGACAAAATTGACAAAATTGACAAAATTGACAAAATTGACAAAATTGACAAAATTGACAAAATTGACAAAATTGACAAAAATGACAAAAATGACAAAATTGACAAAATTGACAAAATTGACAAAATTGACAAAATTGACAAAATTGACAAAATTGACAAAATTGACAAAATTGACAAATTGACAAAATTGACAAAATTGACAAAATTGACAAAATTGACAAAATTGACAAAATTGACAAAATTGACAAAATTGACAAAATTGACAAAATTGACAAAATTGACAAAATTGACAAAATTGACAAAATTGACAAAATTGACAAAATTGACAAAATTGACAAAATTGACAAAATTGACAAAATTGACAAAATTGACAAAATTGACAAAATTGACAAAATTGACAAAATTGACAAAATTGACAAAATTGACAAAATTGACAAAATTGACAAAATTGACAAAATTGACAAAATTGACAAAATTGACAAAATTGACAAAATTGACAAAATTGACAAAATTGACAAAATTGACAAAATTGACAAAATTGACCAAATTGACTAAATTGACAAAATTGACAAAATTGACAAAATTGACAAAATTGACAAAATTGACAAAATTGACAAAATTGACAAAATTGACAAAATTGACAAAATTGACAAAATTGACAAAATTGACAAAATTGACAAAATTGACAAAATTGACAAAATTGACAAAATTGACAAAATTGACAAAATTGACAAAATTGACAAAATTGACAAAATTGACAAAATTGACAAAATTGACAAAATTGACAAAATTGACAAAATTGACAAAATTGACAAAATTGACAAAATTGACAAAATTGACAAAATTGACAAAATTGACAAAATTGACAAAATTGACAAAATTGACAAAATTGACAAAATTGACAAAATTGACAAAATTGACAAAATTGACAAAATTGACAAAATTGACAAAATTGACAAAATTGACAAAATTGACAAAATTGACAAAATTGACAAAATTGACAAAATTGACAAAATTGACAAAATTGACAAAATTGACAAAATTGACAAAATTGACAAAATTGACAAAATTGACAAAATTGACAAAATTGACAAAATTGACCAAAATTGACAAATTGGACAAAATTGACAAAATTGACAAAATTGACAAAATTGACAAAATTGACAAAATTGACAAAATTGACAAAATTGACAAAATTGACAAAATTGACAAAATTGACAAAATTGACAAAATGACAAAATTGACAAAATTGACAAAATTGACAAAATTGACAAAATTGACAAAATTGACAAAATTGACAAAATTGACAAAATTGACAAAATTGACAAAATTGACAAATTGACAAAATTGACAAAATTGACAAAATTGACAAAATTGACAAAATTGACAAAATTGACAAAATTGACAAAATTGACAAAATTGACAAAATTGACAAAATTGACAAAATTGACAAAATTGACAAAATTGACAAAATTGACAAAATTGACAAAAATGACAAAATTGACAAAATTGACAAAATGACAAAATGACAAAATTGACAAAATTGACAAAATTGACAAAATTGACAAAATTGACAAAATTGACAAAATTGACAAAATTGACCAAAATTGACCAAATTGACTAAATTGACAAAATTGACAAAATTGACAAAATTGACAAAATTGACAAAATTGACAAAATTGACAAAATTGACAAAATTGGCAAAATTGACAAAATTGACAAAATTGACAAAATTGACAAAATTGACAAAATGACAAAATTGACAAAATTGACAAAATTGACAAAATTGACAAAATTGACAAAATTGACAAAATTGACAAAATGGACAAAATTGACAAAATTGACAAAATTGACAAAATTGACAAAATTGACAAAATTGACAAAATTGACAAAATTGACAAAATTGACAAAATTGACAAAATTAACAAAATTGACAAAATTGACAAAATTGACAAAATTGACAAAATTGACAAAATTGACAAAATTGACAAAAATTGACAAAATTGACAAATTGACAAAATTGACAAAATTGACAAAATTGACAAAATTGACAAAATTGACAAAATTGACAAAATTGACAAAATTGACAAAATTGACAAAATTGACAAAATTGACAAATTGACAAAATTGACAAAACTGACAAAATTGACAAAATTGACAAAATTGACAAAATTGACAAAATTGACAAAATTGACAAATTGACCAAAATTGACAAAATTGACAAAATTGACAAAATTGACAAAATTGACAAATGACAAAATTGACAAAATTGACAAAATTGACAAAATTGACAAAATTGACAAAATTGACAAAATTGACAAAATTGACAAATTGACAAAATTGACAAAATTGACAAAATTGACAAAATTGACAAATTGACAAAATTGATAAAATTGATAAATTGACAAAATTGACAAAATTGACCAAATTGACAAAATTGACAAAATTGACAAAAATTGACAAAATTGACAAAATTGACAAAATTGACAAAATTGACAAAATTGACAAAATTGACAAAATTGACAAAATTGACAAATTGACAAAATTGACAAAAATTGACAAAATTGACAAAATTGACAAAATTGACAAAATTGACAAAATTGACAAAATTGACAAAATTGACAAAATTTACAAAATTGACAAAATTGACAAAATTGACAAAAATGACAAAATTGACAAAATTGACAAAATTGACAAAATTGACAAAATTGACAAAATTGACAAAATTGACAAAATTGACAAAATTGACAAAATTGACAAAATTGACAAAATTGACAAAATTGACAAATTGACAAAATTGACAAAATTGACAAATTGACAAAATTGACAAAATTGACAAAATTGACAAAATTGACAAAATTGACAAAATTGACAAAATTGACAAAATTGACAAAATTGACAAAATTGACAAAATTGACAAAATTGACAAAATTGACAAAATTGACAAAATTGACAAAATTGACAAAATTGACAAAATTGACAAAATTGACAAATTGACAAAATTGACAAAATTGACAAAATTGATCTAATTGACAAAATTGACAAAATTGACAAAATTGACAAAATTGACAAAATTGACAAAATTGACAAAATTGACAAAATTGACAAAATTGACAAAATTGACAAATAGACAAAATTGACAAAATTGACAAAATTGAAAAAATTGACAAATTGACAAAATTGACAAATTGACAAAATTGACAAAATTGACAAAATTGACAAAATTGACAAAATTGACAAAATTGACAAAATTGACAAAATTGACAAATTGACAAAATTGATAAAATTGACAAAATTGACAAAATTGACAAAATTGACAAAATTGACAAAATTGACAAAATTGACAAAATTGACAAAATTGACAAAATTGACAAAATTGACAAAATTGACAAAATTGACAAAATTGACAAAATTTACAAAATTGACAAAATTGACAAAATTGACAAAATTGACAAAATTGACAAAATTGACAAAATTGACAAAATTGACAAAATTGACAAAATTGACAAAATTGACAAAATTGACAAAATTGACAAAATTGACAAACAATGTCAATGTCAATTTTGTCAATTTTGTCATTGTTGTCAATTTTGTCAATTTTGTCAATTTTGTCAATTTTGTCAATTTTGTCAATTTTGTCAATTTTGTCAATTTTGTCAATTTTGTCAATTTTGTCAATTTTGTCAATTTTGTCAATTTCGCCAATTTTGTCAATTTTATCAATTTTGTCAATTTTGTCAATTTTGTCAATTTTGTCAATTTTGTCATTTTCATTTTGTCAATTTTGTCAATTTTGTCAATTTTGTCAATTTTGTCAATTTTGTCAATTTTTGTCAATTTTGTCATTTTGTCAATTTTGTCAATTTTGTCAATTTTGTCAATTTTGTCAATTTTGTCAATTTTGTCAATTTTGTCAATTTTGTCAATTTTGTCAATTTTGTCAATTTTGTCAATTTTGTCAATTTTGTCAATTTTGTCAA